>NW_026930887.1:0-44430 GCF_032062105.1 Saccostrea cuccullata
ACGAAGGAAAATGCATAGATTAGCGAGTAAATATTGAGGCATGCGCAGATGGGTTAGTCTATGCGATGCATGGAAATCTGACTAACCCCCGAGAGTAACGCATGCGCAAATGGGTTAGTCCATGCTATGCATGGGAAACTGACTAACCCCTAAAGCATAACATCAGATTCACTACACAATACCAAACTATTGCAGAAAAAATAATTAAAAACAAAACAAAAAAAAAAAAAAAAATGAAAATTTGAAATTAAAAGAGAACAGAAACATGAAAACAAATATTTAAAAACAACAACTTTGCAATATTTCATTAAATGTATTTGGTACCCATATACACACTTACCCACTTAGTCAACATATATCAATTAAATATATTTGGTACCCATATACACACTTACCCACTTAGTCAACATCTACTACAGTGGAAACTGATATTTCGAGAAAAACTAAGGTTACATATAGGCACTACACCTGAAATGATGATTTACTTGAATTCCGAGACAAATAATTATTCCGAGATTAAATAATACCTTGTTCAGAATACAAATGTAAATGTGGCATATAAACGTAAAATTTGGAACTATAAACAAGCAGATTTAGAACTCCTTAATGATTCTATTGTAAAATGCGACTGGAATAGCCTTATTGATGATACAGAAAACATTAATACTGCAACAACAAACTTCACAGAAAAATTTAACTCCATTATTCATCAATGCATACCTGAAAAAACTGTTACTATAAGACCAAATGATAAACCATGGATGGACTCTCTTCTAAAGAAAACCTTGCGTATTCGCAATAGACTAAGAAAAATAGCACAAAAAACAAAAAGAGAATCTGATAAGGAAAACTTTCGCAAAGAAAGGAATAAGTTTAATAATATGAAAAAATATGCTATGAAAAACTATTATGACAATATAGATTCTCATCTTAAGGATGCTAGTCTGAACAATCAAAAACTATACTGGAAGTTACTGAAAGATACTTTTCACATTAAACCAACAAATGAAATTCCACCTATTCAGTTTACAGACAACAATGGCACTGAAAGTTTTGCATTTTCAGATATAGAAAAAATAGAACTATTAAATAAATATTTCACATCAATTACAGAGTTAGATGACAGTAATCAAGAGCTCCCAAATATAGTGTCAAGATGTACGGATAATTTTCCACACATTGAAATACAAGAGCAAGAAATCATTGATATAATTTCTATTATTCCTGTCAATAAAGCCGTTGGTCCTGATTGCATCAGCCATAAAATGAATAAGCTATTGTCATTAAATTATTTACATATTATAGATGTACATTTAATACTATGGGGCGATGATTCTTTAACTTTCGAACAAAATGCTGAACTTTTTAAGACTATTCAAACTTTCTTAAATGAATGTGGTCGTTTTTCAAAATAAGTTTTTTCTCAACATCTCAAATTATTTTTGTATATTTAAAGAATTTATTCCTGTTTATTGCTACAATGTATACAATGTATATAGTAGATCATATGTATATATGTTTGTTTTACTTTGGCAATTTTACAAAATGTTATATTAGGAGAGGACTATCTAAGTTACAGAACTTGTGTCCGATCCTTTTGACTCTGTCAATAAAATATGTTCAATTCATTCGATGCGCCGCCTATTAATACAATACTGCCTGGTTTTTTGGTGGACTGCCTCTTACATGTTAAGTGAAAACCTATGGTGATTTATTCTTCGTATGTCACCAAATCCGATGTTGAAGAAAAGGGAGGAGTCAAAGTCGGATTAACATTATCACATGACAATGCTAAATTATGATTAAATTTTGCATGTTTCAAGTTTTAATTATTATCACATTTCATAAAATTGAAATAAATCCCTAACATCTCAATTTCTAGTAAAAATAAACACAATCAGAGCAAGTATTGATTTTATTTATCTGTGAATATTCGCCCCCTCATCAATTCAATCAGAAAACCTTTGCTTTGAAAAATAACAACAAAAGTATCCAGACTAATAATGACTTGATTTAGATCACGACATTGTTTCCTTAAAGGAACATAATAAAAAGTGTCCATCAAAGCTACGTCACCAATGTTCGCGGCCTTGTCATTAACACTTCCCTCAACCATACAGATAATGGACAATACAAAACAGTTCTAGAAGTGTTGATATTATATAACAATACATCTTTGCTATAAAACCTCGGGTCAACTGTTTTCGTCCGCATTATCCTTTTTCATGCTTAACTAATAAACTTTAAATGGATTTGATGATACATTTCCTTAGATTTCTGTTATAAAATCTGAAAACTGCGTGTTCTGTTGTTATAGCTGACTTGCGATATTTTAAAAAAAATTATTGTTAACCAACAAAGATTAAGATGCTCATTAAAAATATTTCTGACGATGTCAATGAATGGAATATCACGGGAAACGAAGAGTCTTCTGGAAAAATTCTGACAGATTTGGTCGTCATACCTTTCGGAATTCCTATATGCCTGGAGAATTTTCTCGCCATAGTTATTCTTATCCGAAGTTCCCGTTTAATTTATCAAGTCAGGATCCTCTCCATCAACCTTGCCATCACGGACTGCCTTGCCGGCTTTATTTTAAGTATCCCGGATGTTGCTTTTGGAAACTGCCTTCTGAAAAAATATTTTACCGCTCCTTTCATCAACGTTTCACTCATAACAGTAACGATGTTCAACATAGACCGCTGCTTTTCCTTGAGGTTTGCACTGAGATATTATGAGATTGTCACACCGAGGTTCCTGAAAATCGCTTGTTTCTTTTCATGGATAGTTGGTATACTTATATCTTACTTTATGTTTTACGACCCGACGCACAGTTTCGGAATATTTTGCGGAATAATGTATCTAGCTCCCCAAAATGCGTTAAGTGGATGTACAAAAGTGTTTCAACTTTTGACAATCTTATCAAATCTGATCATGTATATTTATATGGCAAAACTCTTGTACGCTCGTTCTAGAAAAGTCACCATTCAACCATCGAAAGAAAATGAAAAGAAATCGAACAGGTTTTCTTTACAAATACCTCAACCAAGGAGGAAGCAAACATTGGTTCCACAAACAAATTACGGACAATCTGCAAGATATCAAGTACGAGTCGTGAAAAAGTTGGCCGTTATTACGGGGTTCTTTCTTTTATGTTGCACCCCTTATTTTCTTCTAAAAGCAATTCCTAACATTGACTATAGCAATAGAATTATGCGGGGATTAACAGCCGTTACGGCAGGGGTAATGTTTTTGAACAGTGCGATAAATCCAGTCCTATATGTGTGGAGGTTCACCGAGTCGAGATACCAACTGAAAAAAATGTTCTTTTTCTGGAGTCCTGAAAGACTTCAAAAATTGGAATCGGAAAGGAACAGTTTCTTTGCGACTTTTGATATTAACAACCAGTCATCTACCAGTAATTAACAAGGAATCTCAAATAAACTTTGCTTTTCAGTGTGAATTCTTGACAATAAGTCATCTTTCAGTAATTAGCTAGGATTTGAATTCTTTCATATTTTAATAAAATGGATTTCTTAAGTTATTTTTCATAGTTACTGAAGCAACTTTCTGTTTGTTTTTTGAATAATTTATAGATGTCATTTGCAGAATGTTAAAATTTAGCAATTTTTTTTTTTTAAATTTAAATTGTGTTATGTAATTTTTTAAATTTATTATATCTATATTTTTTTTTGGGGGGGGGGGGACAATAGAAATACACGAAGTATTTATTATAATGAAATGAATCAATACTTTCGCTCTATGTGCTATATTTATTCATCGTGAGAATAACACATAAATTAACAACTTTGTTAACAGGCATTAATTTTCATACATACACCATGACCTACATGTACCATCAATTAAAGAATATTAATCAGGTGTTGATATATTTCATTGCTTTTATACAAACCGAGAAATATATATCTAATTACATGTACCTACCTCTTAATGTTATTCGCACCTAAAACTATTGATAATAACTATATTAGCGTAAGTTATGCAACAATATACACTGTTATAGATTTCTGCAGAAAAAGAAGCAGTATTCTATGAAAGCCAATATTACTGAAGTGGAATATAATCTACATGTAGGTAGACCTCTACCAGAAAGTGTCCTTAAGATTAGATTAATTGTAGCTCATAACACTTTCAGTATTTTTTTCATAACACTACCATATTATATCAATGTATATTTTGAGCATTGAAATTATAAAACATTTCGTTGTCCTTCTGCCGACTACCTTTACTCAAAACTTTCAACATATTGAGGTTTTTTAACACTCCCGATTTTAATTTTAATTCTGTCTTATTTTTCTCCGATTTTATTAACCTCATCAGTTACAATAACTTTTGGAAAACAAATACTGATAAAGATTTCTCTCTGCATATAGGAAAAAATAATACATGTACATAACATATATTGTTATCCCGTGTTTCAGTTGGTACTGGTTTGAAAAAGACCCGCACTGCCTCATGGCCGTAAGTGCCGAGTATAGGACAATATTTGCAGATCTCCACCGGCAAGTGGTGGTGTCTCCATTTGAGTTAAAAATTCTTGAGAGGGACGTTCAGCAATATATACTGAAAGGATTAAGAAACGCATATTCAACTTTTGAGTTAAATTAAACTAATTATTTCAAATACGTTTTCCACCATTGTTATCATACATTTTAATCCATCTTTAATCAACAACTTACCAAAATTTTGTGTGATTTTAAGTGATAATTCCTGAGATATTGATATCAATATGTCGACACCCCCCAAATATAAAACTAAAAATTCTCATAAAATCCCTTTTGCTTCAGTAACAAACTTTATTTTCCTGTGCATTGAGTTCACCAGAGCAGGTATCTTTTTCCGAAGATTATTATTCAACCCTTCCGACGGTAGTCTTAATGGCTGAGATTAGCTGTATTATTCCAAAGCCAACAAATCCCCCCGCCCAATCGAATACGAATTTTCGATTTAGGATAGAATGTACAGAACCCAGCAGGTTTGGTACACGTGTATGTTTGTAAAAAAAAGTCTCGACAAACACTAGCTAAATTTTCCAGTGTAAACATGCTAAAAAAATCACGCAAACGACGCGTACATGGGCGTTTGAGAGTAAAATCGACGTAAAATGGCCAAGCTCGCAGCCCAAATTAGAGCAGCGAGTTTCTGTCAATTTAGGATGAAAAAAAATGAGTTTGATTGTCTGCTGTATAAATATCAGTTTCAGTGATAATGCCTTGACAATAACCGAGGTGGCATGATGAAAAGCCCTATCTTGTTGTGACGTTGTTACGCGCCAACGTCGCCGTCATGGTTGGTTGGAAACATTTTAAGTATATCTCTGACAACCCCAAAAAACTTTAATTTGGTTGAAAAGTTGAAAACAATCTGTATAGCAGCATGTTTTTGCCTTTTCATTCACTTAAGCAATATTGAATTCAATTACTAAACCCACAGTAGCTTCCATCAGCCATACCACGATTGCAAGTAATTTATATTGACTGCAACTATGCAAAAACGATTTCTGTAACTCTAATGCATAGTATGGCACTACAAAATTTTATCACAAAATTATCATCATGAACATGCACGTGTTTTTGACTTTTTATCATTTCCCCTACGTGACGCCATACATTTAATGGTTGAGTAGTTTTGACTAGCGATTTTAGTGCAAACTAACCAAAATACACATCTGACAAATTTTCATATTTTTCGGCCACATAGTCAAATTTTTTTTCCCCATTTTATGTTCTAATGCGTTTCTTTTTCCTTTCAGTATACAATTAATAATTTCGATAATTCTTTCGCGGGAATTCTAAGGACTTATATCTCAATGATAAATAATATACAAACCTTCAGACTTACATGGAATGCAATTTAAGAAAAAAATTGTAGAAAACTTCAATGTTTTTTGTTTTTTCTAACTTGAACTTTCAAAATAACATTTCCTTCCCGGACGGAAAACAATTATATCATAGCGACCTGATCCGGTTTGCAGGATCATTCCTGGGAGAGAATACAGATCTACCTTTCCGCTTTTGGCGTAATTCTTCCGCTTTTTACCACAAAATTACGCTATTACGCCACTTATATTAATTTTACGTTTTTGATATTTCGGTTTAAAATCCTTTATATGAACGTCTACATTTAGAGTCAAAGTACCTTCTGAAATGAAATGAGAAGTTCTGGTAAAAGAAATTAATAGTGGACCAGTTGGAAAACGTACGTAATATACCTAATATTTACATGTAAACTGGGATGGCGAAGATTCGGAAGAACACGAGAAAGCACTACTTACGTTAACTATTAAATGGTTTTGCGATGAGTACAGACATTTCTATGCTCAATTTAATTTATTTTAACATTGCTTAGAACAAGATAGAGAAATGTGAGTGTTAAAAGAATAAAATACAGAGTTATATATATGTACGATTTGTGTAAACATGCAAACGCAAGCCTTCAATCAAGTTATTTGATACAAATTGACCAAATGCTTCAATAAGAGTGTGCTGTTGATTTGTGATAGGATACTGGTATTTTACAACACTTTTTTGCCAAAAGATGATTCAAAAAAGAAAAGTTTATGCCATCTTTGTTTAGTAATGTACAATTTCGGTTGTTTTTCAAGAAAAAAAAAGTATTATAGTAAAACAACAAAATAGGAAAACTTGACTGATTACGCTTTTACCTCTGAAATTACACCAAAATTTTACAGAAATTACACCCTTGCAATGAAAAGGGTAGGCAGGTCTGAGAATATTTTTTTTATTTATAAAGCACTAAAACTATCCAATTATCCTTGTTTTTTTCCCCTTTATTACCCACAGGAATGTACATTATGTAACTCAAATAATTTTTTAACTATGACCTTATCTGGTATGTAAGGAATATTACATGAACTGAAACAGAAGGCTTTTAACTGGTAAAGTATTAAAATGTTTTGTTTAACTTATCATCAGTCGTATTGAAATATCATGTACAAAAGTAAAGCTACTGTTGTATCATTAGTAACAATGATTCACCTAAAATCAATGTAAAACCTGCTAACATCTATAATTTGCTTGTTTAAAAATGTTAAAAATAATAATAGGGATTCAAAATCAATTATGACATCTAAAATACTGTTTACATTAATAATAACTAACGAATTCGAACCATTTTACGTGAGGAATATTGACATTGTAGTCATGGAAAAAATGACCGCTTAATAATAACCTCTCTGAATCTCCTTCAATGTAGATTTTATGCATACAACACGATGATTTCACGTTTTAAAGCATACCATTAGAAAATTATACATTGCTTAAGAAACAAAATACGATTTGCGTAAATACATTTACGTTATGAAATTTACCATTTTGTTTCTATGCCTTTAGATCGCATTGATCCGGCTGATATTAAGCTTGTCATTTACTTGAAAAATGTCCAGATATGAAATAAATCAGACACTTACCCAGATATGTTGTATTGACAGAAGAATAAAAATTATTATGCATAATTTATTGTCAATCGTCGACAATATATAAACATCTAAATGTTCAGTTGAAGCTTAGGCGACAGTTTTCTTCTTTTCACTTAAATGATTTAAACAAATTCGTTTCATATGAACATAAAAAATAGCAAGTTCTGCTAATAACGGGGCACAAATTGGTACGCATTGGAATTACTGTGGATTGTTGCAAGACCTGGTCCCCCAAAGCTATAGATATTGTCAAACAGAAACTCAAGCATCCTTTTATTATCAACTTCAGAGTACTTGTGTGACCTTTTAGAATGCTTTTCATACAATAATTTTTCAAATGTCACCAATGGCACGGTAAGTTAATTCATGAGTGCCATTTTTTTATTGAAAAAATTAGTGGTCGATGATGTCAAAGCCTCAACCTGTATCTTTGGGTTTGTTTTTTTTTTGTAATAAAATTTGAAAAGTTTTCACATTTAATGGATCTTGGTAAAATTTTGGGATTTCAGATAGTCAAAAACTTCCCTGGTAGTTTACCGACATCGCGGGTTTTAACCTCACGGTAGGACTTGCAGTCCGTTTCTTAGGTTGTAAACCAAGGTCCCTTGTCGAAATAAGAGATGACACGAAATTGATCCCTCACTGCTCAATGGCCGTGAATGCCCAGTATAGGAGATCATTTTTGCATCTCGCCACAAGCAAGTGGTAACGTCTCCATATTTGTGAAAAATTCTGAGGAAATTTTTTCGCCAAGAAAATGACGGTAAAATGTCATCTTACATATTGACGAATATATAAAAGTAAAATTAGAAAAAGAAGGAACAATTACCGTTTTCTGGACTTAAACAAGTTGTTGAGACGGGCTATGGCACCTGATCCCACCTTTGATGTTTTGGAGGTCCGTGTTTGCTCAGCTCCTATTTTGTAGGGTTTTATGGACTTGTGAGTGCACATACTTTTAGTTATCTCCGCATATTTCATTTTTACCAGTCGGTCAATCAAAGATTTTTTTTTTCATTTGCCTATTAATGTTTTTTCCCTAGAACTTAAAATCACATTCCTTTATGCCGGCACTTTTTTGTTGAACTGTTTGATTATCTTTTTTGCATAATCCATCACATTAATGAACCATTGACCATTAATAAAGCCTAATTCGTTTATAATGAGCAAAATCGAATGGTGTCCCATTATAGTACGGAAATCTGTTCAAACACCATTGCTAATAACAATGCCTTTACAATTCTACGTAAACAACAACGTTAATCAGCTGATTCCTATTTCACGGGAGTTCTAATAAATAGTAAAAAAAGCTGAGTAATGAACCATAATGAATACAGTTCTAAAATGCCTATGACCTACATATAGTGGGTCTATTAAAGACTGCATGACTGAAATTTGTTTGTTGTTTCACACAAACAAATGAACAAACTGCTTAATCATACATGATTATTTGCCCATGTTTATTAGGGATATTTTCCGTACATCGAATTTTATAGAACATATGGCGGAAAATTGGCAAAAGCATAATTTATTTAAAACAACAGAACAATTTTTATCATACAAATCTTTAAAACAAATATTTTCTGAATGGTAACTGGTAACAGATTATTTTATGAAAATATTAAGAAATTAAATACATAGTAAATCCCTGTTTGATTTAATCTATAACTACCGGAACTGATTGTGATTGACGATACTATGTACAGCTTTTTTTTTTTTGTATCAAAGACTTCACAACACCGTGAGGTCATCTTCTTCCCATTAATTAAAATGGCATGGACTTTATTCAAAATTTTAAAAATGGATATTTTTCCAGACTTGTATATAAACAACCATTTACAAAGCCTTTTTGAACATGTGTCAAGATTGTCGACCCCTATGACTTTGGTGTCTTTTGTACAAAAAATGCAATATCCGTGACAACACCGTGTAAAATGTCCTATGAATATTAACCTCAATTTTTACTTTAAAAAACAATTAAATTCCTCGAAGTTCAACTTTAAATTCAAACCCTACCCTAATTTTACACATTTTGAATGCTGGTCAGTGGAAATATAAAAAGAAAGTAACAGGTCAGTTACAATATGTAAATAGATTGTATTAAAAGTCACCTTAAAGTGACTGGCTACCCCGAAAACAAGTAATCCTAGCTCCCTGAATTGCTAACTTGCCATATTTAAATAATGTGTGTTTACCCTGTCTCAACTCAAGATAAAATTCTTGGGTAGGTAAGTTCATGAAGGTGGAAAAATCCTTTTTTTTCCCAGAACATTTCAACGTATTTGTTTACCTGAGGGGAATTAAAAAAGAAATACCGTGTCCTGCAAGGTAAAAAAAGTTTTCAGTCAGACCAATTTTAGTCAGTTGGTCGAAAGACGGCAACCAAACATTTTTTTTTTAAATATGGCCTTACTTGTATACAGGTGCATTTATTTTAACAGAATAAGGGCGCTTAGTCGCTCCATTGTTGCAAATATTACCCTCCAACTATTGAGTTGTCTTCCGTGTAACATGTCCGGATAAAGAGAAAACCCGGGATTTATATAGACCACAGCGTATAAACGGAAATCTTCAAAACAAATTACTTAACCTACTTTTATACTATTACACTGTTGCAGACAATAAAATTTATCATCGCCCATTATATATCCCATGCACACTGAAAACTGTTTTGACATTTCACCATCCTTCGTAAACACGGATGATTATAACAGGCAGTTGTGAGCTGTATTAAATTCTAATAAAGTTAATACATCATGTCATAACAACGGACTTGTACCCACAATGGTATGTATATTTCAATACCTTAGAAGAATTTTTAGTTATCAGAATATTTAAAAGTGGTTTTAACTGTTTAAGACCATCTCTAAATATTGTTTGTTTGCCCTCTTCTGATTAAAAGCGATTGAATCCATTTTTTCTACCTCCTGCAAGCGGGGATTTATATTTCTTGGTTGATTTGACGTGTTGTATAAATTTCAGCAATATCGAACGTGAACGGGAATATAAACAAGTGGCCCACTCCTTCCATTTAATTAGAAGGGATTTCTTTTAAGGCACTGCATTGGTCAAGAGGTATAATTTTCTCTTAGCATGTGAGAGATTCTAAGATCGAATCCCGGAGGATTCCGTACTTCTTAAAATGTTTTTACCCCGATCTAATGAAAGTATTGAGCATAATTATGATTAATTGAATGTACGTTGATTTACGTACAATTCGAGTATATTTCACTCATATAGAGACGTCTCGATAAACCAGAAAAGGGCTTAAAATTTTGACCTTTCCTCGGCACTTGTGGCCACTGAGCTGTTTGGAATCTTTATCGTGCGAACGCCTGCCTTGACAAGGCATTTCGGGGTTGAAGGTCTCATCCAAAGGACCCGCAAAGTTCACTTCAACGGTCCGAGAGCATGGGGAGAAACAGTTGCTACCTATTCATTATCGACTTGGGTCTCTTGCGGTCTAGATTCGAACTCACGACCTTCCAAAACAGGGATCGAAAGCTCTACCGACTTAGCTTTTGTGACGGTTATTGAACATATGAAAAACAGGTGCCTTCTGGCGTGTGAAAAAACTTTCTCATGAAGTCATTATTAAAGTGCGACAAATATTTGACTGCCGTCACGAGAAAAGGGCCCTTAAGGTCAAATTTTCACAAATTGACTTTTTGTTAAATTTTGATAGCCGGACTCTTTCTGAATGCAAATATACATAAATTTTGAAAATATCTCACTTTTTCGGTATTTTATAAGCATTTTAGTAAGGCGCTCCAAAAACAACTTTGACGTTACTCACTGTAAACGTAATGACGTCGCCTCCGTCTAATTCAATTTTCAAAAAATCTTAAAATTACATGTTATTCAAATAACCCCAATCGTTTTGAGAATCAAAAACTTGAGAAAGTATTTAATTTTTTTTCTTTCAAGCGACTAGTATGTAAATATTCGTGAAGTGATTTCGTATGTTATTACTATTTTCGTGCTATTTTAGAGCAGATCTACTGAGTAATTTCATAAAGGGGGGATGTGGGTCTAGACAGAATCTAGGAACGGCGGTTTACAATATAATCAATAGGAAACTAATATTTGTTTAAATCCATAAAAATTATTCTTTTTAAAATAATATAATTCAATTTATAAAATATATAAAGCACTTGTAGCACTTAAAGATTAAAAGAAATATATATATATAGAGAGAGAGAATCCCATGCAGATGGACACCGCGCGCAAAACGGGGCACCCCCTCGCAAAAAGCACATCGATCCCGATATTTAAAAAAAATCTGATGAGACAGCATTCACTCACAAACGCACATGCACGTAACTTTATTCTGTTACGGAAAAAAAGACCATGTATTTTCTGTATCACCGAAAAATTCAATTGAGAAATAAATTCAGATACGCCAAGATATGTAAACTTGTTTTTAAATTGTTTATTTCTTTTATAAACATTCATGAATTAAAAAAAATACGACGTTCCCTTTCCATGCAAACGGATTTTAATTTTTACGTTTTTGAATATTTTTTATTAAAAATGTTCAAAGCTCTAAGTTTCCATTGTTTATACAATTCATTTTCTTCGCCTTTCTTAGTTATGGAGTAGAAACATAGTAAATAGGCAAATAAAGGATTGTCTTATGAATGATTTATATACCGTACCTTAAATTGAAACTTTCTTTGCATTTATACCTCAAATTGAAACCGTATTTTAACTTCTTACTTTGTTTAAAAAGTAAATCTCAATTAAAATCGGTTACAAATATTTCTGCACATTAACCTTTTTTTTTATTCTGTGGCACCTGCACCCTGTTTCACTTGAACACAACATTTGTATATTTCTTACAAGGACCGCTACTGTGACCTAAAAAAAAAGTTTATGTCTAATATTGTATAATTTAATCAAAGAGATGGCGAATTGTGCTGTTCTTGTCTCCTTTTATTACATGTGCACTAAACGGTGCTTGACTTTTTGTGTGCGAAATTACAGTTCCATTAAAATTTTGACGAAATCTATTTGAAACTGAAACTGAATGAATTCTAGTATATTTTACGCAAGAACGGCAGACCCGCTGGGGGAGGTCAACATTACCGCTACATCGCCAATTGCAAATATTTCAACTCATTACCGCTACATTTTTTTTTTTCAAATTTTCGACCAATCATTACCGCTGCATTTTTTTTGGCCGAAAACAGCTCATTACCGCTACATATTGAACCAGCAAGGTATGGTACGGAATATTAGTTCCAATCAACACAATTCACTCAATGTGTAGTAAAGTACAATTTCGATTTCTAAACAGAAGAATGTGAATACTGTGAATTTTATCTATGGATAGTGCTTGATTTATGAAATAGAATAAATTTCAAATATATTATTGTACTTTAAAATCAATCTGTACACGCATAAGTTGATTGCTAACGAAAGGGGCATGAATGTAGCGGTAATGTACATGTATACTTTTAAATGTAGCGGTAATGTAACGTTTTTGTAGCGGTAATGACTATGTGCGTTAATGAAAACTTCGAAAATGTAGCGGTACTAATACGCAATCCCCCCCCCCCCTGTAGGAAGCCATTTCAGGGGGGGGGGGCTATATCTTTTTCAGTTGTGGGCACTTTCAACCACCAAATATTCCTTATTCATTTTCCGTGACAATGGCTAAATCACTTGATGCCATAAGCTTTTCACATTTCGATGCTATTGTCTTATCCAATAATGAAATATTACGTCCAACAAAAGTTGATGCTAAAATGTGTATGAGGCGATGCTGTTAATTAAGTAATAATATACCGCTCTAATTTGACTTTCTTTCGCTTAAAATATTTAGGCAAACCATTTTTCCCTAGCTATTACTAGCAAAGCATACCAAACATATCAAAATAAAAAAAAAAAAGGAGGGGGGGTTCAGCCAGAAAAAAAATGAATTTATCTTTAAAAAAAACTACCCAATCAAAAAAAAAGTGGGGAGGGAGGGGTTGTCGAAATTCGAATCCAATTTCACCGTTGGGATCGAGGGGGGTGGGGGTGGGGGGGTCAGTCTTCTTTCAGTATCAAATTTTCTTAATCAAACATAATACACTGCCTTATTCTTTTGCCCTATAGTGCATGATTTTGACTATGCTGCAACAAAAAGGGTGTATGTGTATGTGTGGAGGGGGGGGGACCGGACTTTCAATGTAACCCCCCACCCCCACACCCCCACACCCGTTGCTACTTTTGTGCGACCGTAATGGCCAATATTTTTATTTAAAAGCAGAAAAAAATTGTGTTTGTATATTAATTCCTTTCCGTAGAGTCATGTTAGGATTATTATATAAAGTCTTATCTCGATTTCAACGGAACGGAACTTTAAGAAATTAATGTCGAGATATGCAGGGTATTTTGATACATGTAACCGAGTTGAAGATTTCAACGCAAAACGTGACTTATTTCATATCATGAATTCAATAGTCAGTGATAATTATATATTTCACGCTCATTAAAGTTTTAAAAGATTTTAAACCTTTTCATAACTTTTGGAAATTACACCCATAACCATACGTCACTTTTACTTTTTGCTCTAACAGTGATGTATTCTCAAGAGATGTAGCCATATATATCAGACATTAGCCAGAAATCCGTACGTCTTTTCGCTTAATCTTTAGGGTTTTTTTTTCCTTTTGGTTTATAAATATCCTAATTCATAATATCACTGTCGATGTAGTATTGTTAATTTCTTCAACATTTGGTTATAATGCTTTTGGGAAAAGTCTACAATAGCTGTATTTAATTTCTCAACATATTGCAAAATAGGTTACAGTGGGCTTTCATTCATTCATTTCATCGGAACAATTTCAGAAATTTGAAACAATAGTAATTTTTACCATACAATTCCTTCGAATGTATTTATTTGATCATTTTTAATTAGTTTTTGAAACAAAATTTATTTTTCGCAAAATTTTCGTGGCATCCCCATCCTCCGTATTTTTTCCTTTTTTTAGCATATTCTATTCCTGTTAATTTAGTAAAAATTATTTATTCTTGATGGAGAAGGTTTGGATCTCCCATGTATCCAGTATCGTTATTCAGTCAAAGAGGGATTATGTTTCTTAGCTTTAACCGTTTTTTTTTTATTCGGAGATCCTTTTTTTCTTTTGGCTTGTCTTCTTCCTACCCCCCCCCCCCCGTTTTTTTTTTTTTTTTTACACACATTTTAAAATCGACAGTTCACCGAACGCTGGCTATCGGGGTACATCAGTATGATTAACTATGGATTAAATTTAAAATGGCTTAATACATTTTAAATTAGGGTATATATTTTTCAGGGAAAAAGTAGCGCTTATAAGAGCGGTAGTTACTATATGCGCACAGATCTCTCGCTCTCTCTTTCTCTCTCTCTCTGAAAAAAAATACATGTATATGGAATATACCTTTTAATATTAAGACTTCTTAACATGAATTCAAATTTAAGCATTTGTAAATTGCTCAGAAAACAAATATGCAGCATCTTTAATTTAGTCATGCACATACATCGATTTAATCGCTGTTCCAGAGCTAGCAATGTGCATGTCCAATATCCCGTATATCAACATCAAGTTAAATACTTAAATAAAATTATGAATAAATTTACGTACTAAATAGTAAGAATATCATATACCTATTAAATAATGTCTGCAACAGATTTCAAATTGTTGTTACACTTTGAAATTCAATTTTATTTCTTGCTCACAAAATGCAGTCAACAAAAATTACTTCCGTGTTTACAATACCGCGACTTTGACGTCGTTTTCTGAGCATTGTGACGTCAAAAGATAAGGGCCCTTTTCTCATGACGGCAGTCATTTTATACAAAAAGAATCTTCTGTACATATTTTTAGAATAAGCTATAAAAAATTAAGGAATAAGTATTCAAATCTTTATATCGATTTGACATTTTTCTGAAGTAGATACATTTACATGTAATAATTCCGCACCCACCCAACCTCGATCCAGATAAGCGCATGCGCTTCTATCCTTTAATCAGCTTGTCTATGCAAAATTTACAAAATATATTGTTTTGAGAAAATGATATAGATCAGACCAAGGAAATGGTGAACATTTCAAATTATTTAAGGAAAAAAGAAAAGTGTGGAAGAGTTTATAAATTGCATATTTATATATTCAATTTCGACAAAAATATTATCGCCGATCGAATTAAAGAATTGAGTATTTTAGAGAATAAAGAATATATTTTTTTTTGATTTACAACAAGCATTTCTTGCATTATTTCAGCTTGATTGTACTACTATATCTACCGGTATACGTCTGGTATTTTGTATCCAGATTTTGTCAACCACGGGCACTGTCAAAGTATGTCGGAATTGTGAATACAGCGGTGAAACGCACAGCCCACTGACTCGGTTTGATGTTCAGCTTTCTAGATGTCGTGCTCGGTCATGTTTCTGTCGATGTGATGGTTCCGTATACTGTCCAAGGACAGGACTCAAACTGACTTGTAGAGATAATTGCATCTTGTGTAGAAATCCCGTCACTTGGGAAGAGTTACCGCCCTTTGCAACATTTACGATTTCTTATGGGGGCACTGATATGAATTGTGAATGCGGATGCTTTGGAACTTATTCCTGTACACAGAGTTAAAAGATACATGAATTTCTTTTCAAGATTTATTCTTAAACAAAGAGAGTGTTAATGATATGTAACAGGTGATTTTCTTTTGACAGTTTTATTTATGTTATATTTAAATTGTTCATATAACGAGTTTGTTACGTTTAATAGCCTCCGGCGTATTTAAGACGGGATGTAACATGAAGTTGTAGGAAGTCGCCGGTAATAACAATTTTCATGTTTTCCAGAATCAAAACGTGAAGGATTGCAAAGAGAAAGTTGTTGACAGCGCAAAATTGTTTATTTTTCGAAAAAAGAATAGTCACGGACTAGTTTTACACGCAGTTTCTCTGTACCTTAGGCAAAGGGAAAAATTTTTTGTAGAATGTGAACATTAAATTAAGAAGGTACAGTTTTGACTTTATTGTGCCTTAAAAATGTAATGTTTTTAAAAGTTTTGAAATTAGCTTCAATACAAGTTAAATGGGTGAAAATGATAAATCATTAAAGAATATGGCATAAAAGAGAACCATTCTGAAAATATGACATCATTAGTTTGGAACATTTTTAATTTTTAATGCAGAAAGGAGTCTAAAACTCATTCTTGTTGTTACTTTCCTTTAGAAAGCCCACGGTCGTCGCCAACCTTAATATTAAGATATCATAGGCGTCGGAACCGGGGGGGACACTTTTTCTAATAGATAAAATATAGGCATGAAAATTCGGATTTACCTTTTTTTTGTTGGTTTACCCCCCCCCCCCACCCACCCACCCACCCCACTTTCAATTTGCTTCCGACGCCCATGGATATATTGCGTAAAATGCTTTTAAAAAATCAAATTTTATGTAAAAATTTTTCTTGACGATGCATGTTTTCTGATGGACAATTTCCATTGAGAATTGATGTCTCCTGCAACTTTTTTAAAATTTCGGGAAAAGACACAAGTCCATTGCGTCACAATAAGCATTTAGAAGGTCATATTGGGAAAACGATTTGAATGTTTTTACTGCATGAAATTTCAACTTTCAGAAAGAGCATTTTTTTTAACACCACTTTCATATTTCAGAAAAATACAGGGCCTGATTTATTTTGAAACCGTACCATGTTCTTTAAGTGTTATTTGACCAAAAAAAAAAAGACAAATTCGTGAATTTATTCGTCTAAATAAATTGAAAATGTAAAGACCTCATCGAAAAAAAAAAGTTTTTAGTGAGAGGACTGTACATTGCTTTTTACGTTAATATTTACAATGAACAATAAAACTGTCTTCATTGCTATTATTAAACGATTTATACGTATACATGTACTACAAACTGCACTATAAAATGTTAATATCTACTTGGTATAAACATGCAACATTGTGATATTGGAAGGGGGTATAGGCTTCATGTACTACCGAATTAAATGATAGAATATAGATATAAATTTATGTATTAAGTTAAGAAAGAGAAATTTAAATATACATACCAATGTCATTTTTTTTCCATAAACATATTTATTTCTGTGAATTCCCGAAAAATCGTTCGCAATTTCTTCCGAAGACTGTCCCTGTCTACATGTTAACTTCTTATAATTTACGCGATATGGCGCGACGCTGAGCAAGCCCAAGCACTAGTGTACTGTGTTTCAAAGTTAAAAATAATGATGAAAAGAAAAGATAGAGAATGCGATGACTTCCACAACAACGACTGGCAGTAGGACATATATATTATATTTAAATCTGTTGTTTAACGACTCTCTGCAGAATTTTTACTCATATGGAGACGCCACCACTTTGTAAACATTTCGACCTATACTCGGCACTCAGGGCAAATAAACAGTGAGGGATCCTTTCGTGCCAGCACTTTCTGCGACACGGGTCTTTCGGTTTATACGTTTACATAGGAAGAACAATCCCTCAGTGGTATTCGAACCCGCAATGAAACGACTAACGCCTTAATCCGCGACTCTAAAGCACGCGCTTTTAAATCAGAGAAGCACAGAAAGAATATTAAGAAACGCAGCACAGTTAAGGTGCGCAATGGAAATATCAATTAAATTTTGTATTATTTAAAAATGTATTCGTAATCGGGATGGCGATTATTTTTAGTACATTATTTATATCAGATAATTGTAATTATGATTAATAAGCACATATCGAGGACGATTATATTTTATATTTAGACTAGTCACGTGATGCGACAGTCACGCGATTTTAGCACATTGACTTGAAGTATAGATAGTTTTCGATAGGCCTGAATTTAGCGAAAGTTACCTCCCGTTGGCCGCCATATTGGAGGTCGACTCAGTGATTTTCCCTCTTTGTCTTACCAAGTTTAAGAAAATATAGCAGAAATATTTGGTGGAAAATCTTTATCAAATAATTTTTTTCAAATAAAGGAGGCTTTCAAAAATTTATATACTTCAGAAAAATAATGATTTCTCATTCAAAATAGCAAATATAAAAATTTTAAATTGGTTGAACAATGAAGGAATATGAGCATTTGGACCTCCAGTATGGCGGCGAACGGGAAGTAACTCTTGGTCAATCGAAAACTATCTATTGATGTACATATAAATGTCACTAGTGCAAGGGCATAACCCAAGATAAATTTCCAAGTTTAGTATATAAATATTTTCAACACGCATTATAGTTTCTAAAAAGTGCTGCGATCCTGTCTAAATTCTGCAATTTCATAGTTAAAATTATACTTGTATGACCGAATGCTATATTTTTTGCTGGTCAGCGGCATGAAATATTGATATAATTAAATTGTTTTTAAGATTTCATCAGGATCGCAGCACTTTTCAGATACCTTAATAGTTCTATAGTTGAAATATAAAAGCTTACTTTGATCCATACAGTGTATGCCCTTGCACTAGATCGATTTATTAAGACCCCCCACGTTACACCCCAATGTACTTGCATACAAATATACGGCAGTGTCAATTAAATACGTAATGTACAGAAAATATATTAAGAAAATAGTGAAGAAGACATTAAATTCAAGTTATTGCCCCATAGAATATCTATAAATAATATTTTATTTAATTAGAGAATGCATATTTTGTTGAGAAAATATTACTTGATCTGTCTCTCACTGCATACAAACTACGTCACGTTGTAAGAAATGACGTCATATTGACAAGGGTATTGCGATCTGTGACCTGTTTATAACTTGTTATGTGGGATTTAACTAACGACAAAACAACACGCTGTAGTAAGTTTTTATGTAGTTTGATGATTTCTTACTGGTTAAATTAGCAGATAAATTCATTTTGTGGTATTTTAAAGAAATTTTGTATGACGTATATTGTGTATGATGTCATAGTCAAGTTTTCCCGTACAAATTAGGCTCCGCCTCCTTTTTGTAACCTTAACTGTGCTGCGAAGTGATTGCTACCACAAGGAGAAGATTAAAAAGGGAAAGGCAGTTAAGGTACGAGTCTGGAGTCCGCTTGAAGCTCTCCTACCGATGGCCGTTCTATCATATAAAGTGTTGTGATCATAAATAATTACGTTTGGGTTGTGATGCTATATATGCCATTGCAATTGAATATTGAAATTCACAACTGACACCAATAGTTAACAATATATGTTCCATTTACTGCGACTTATCATTGATAGGTCGCGTCACAGCATACTTTTGTGGTATGCTTTATTTGCATACTAGGTTAATATTTTGAAAGGTTACGAATTTCAGCATTGTGTGAAGAACATTCATCAACCTTTGCTTCGTGCATTTACGATATAATAGTATAATTTTGGCTTTATCATATTTTTATTTAATAGTTGATATGATTATAAATAATGATGGTTTCCAATTACCTTAAGACCTGGCTCATCTTTGTGCACATGAATAAAAGTCAGCCAATAGAAATTTAAGGAGAGTCAAATCTTGCATGACGTACGCTTATTCTTAATAGGGATATATAAATAAAAATCGGTATATAGAAAAAATGATATACATGTAACCATCTGGCTAACAATAGAAAGTAAATTTGCAGACAATTTTACTGCAATATTTGGCTACTTATAACATGATTCATTGTACCATAGTTAGCTGTGTTTTCCTTTTATTAAAAGTGGGTACACAACCGACACTTTTCTATAAGCCACGCCTACAAACTCGGGATAACATTGATCAAATGATCATCTGTATCAAATGAAAAAAAAAATTTCCTTCTTCATAACAAAATTATTCGGAAAGTGCCCATTTTCGAACACCAAATAAATGTTCGCATTCAATATCATTTGTTGTTTGAGATAAGCTAATGCCGTTGATTGAATCCTTCGAAAAGACTTTATATTTCAATTTTCTATTCCATCTGTTCATGATACCCAACATTTATTGGTTTCTTTAACGTCTGCATTTAAAGATTTTTTGTTTGGTTAGTTTGTTTAACATACCTTCGGAAAAGTTTCATTCATATCGAGACTCCTACACCAGGGAGCAGAGAGCTGCATATTAAGACTTGTACTTGCGACTTCGGTCTTTACTGATACGCAGTTGTGGATCCTTTTTCGTGCCAACTCCTTCTTCGGTTTTACGGTCCCATCCGAAGGACCGGTTTCCACGTCCAATGGTTGGACTTAGGATCAACACCTCTATCTCACCTCGCTATTCTTGAACATACTGTTGGCGCCCACATGGTGATAACAGAAATAGTCTATGATATTGAGATCAAGATTCATGGTCTAAGACCCTAGAAATCGTTTATGCAAAAAGTGATTTTGTTCAAACAGTAGTTTTTCTCTCCCATTGTAGAAATGATACATGCTTTCAGAAAAACAGTAAAAGTAAAGAATAAATTTGCGCTGAACATATTGAAAGATATACCGTATAATTAGAATTTTTAACAATGAACTAATTTTGGCATTATTAGCGAGGGTGCAGAGATCGTTAAAATTGAATATCACCAGAAATTAATTGCGTTCTATTTGTAATAGCTTTAATGTGCATTTTAAAATCGCTAAAATAACATCTGGCTAAATATAAATTACCAAACTTTAAGGACAAATCGCTAAATTTGCGTCTCGCTAAAATTTCCAATTATAGGGTGTACGATTTTTTTTCAAACAAGAAAAAATTAAATAAACAAGGGAATTATTGAAAAAATAAAAAGAACTACTGGTTAGGGGTTATGTAATTGATCTTTTGTATATATGAATTTAAATCAATATTTTTTTTCTCGAAAATCCTATGACATAGGGTGATGGAAAAACCTTAATGTAAAGTAGACAATTAACAAAGGTACGGAACCACGGTTTGAACGGTCTCATTCAAAAGAACGATCTCCACGTCCCATGTTCAGATTCAAACTTTGACGCCTGTTCCAAGATCCAATCTTAACAGTTCAATTCACTGTAAAGAACAGGTAAAATTAATGCAAAGCAAATCGGTCGCAATCAAATTGAACATTT
Source organism: Saccostrea cuccullata (assembly GCF_032062105.1). NCBI lineage: Eukaryota > Metazoa > Mollusca > Bivalvia > Ostreida > Ostreidae > Saccostrea > Saccostrea cuccullata. Next base: position 21,448 of record NW_026930887.1, read on the forward strand.
CAAAAAGCACTTAAATTTACAATTACAAAAGTATCCAGTGCAAGGAAAGTACAAGATATTCAGAGCTGAAGTAGTGATCATTTTTATATGAATTCATCGATGTAATAAAGTCAATAATAAATTATAAGAATTTATTGTCATTAAAATAAAGACGTAGGCCTCTCAAGATGAACCGCGTGCTGATACATGTACAATGAACCATGTATCTTTGTCACGTGATAATGCCTATGTTTCTGCAGAGTAGGCTATGCTGCAAGGCGCGGTGCAAAATGTACAAAAAATTATCCGTTGGTCACTCGCAGCTGTACCATTTTAAAAACAATTTTACTCGTTTAACAACGTTTCAATTTTTGTTCATCATGCACTTTCAACACATCATTATTATCCGACAATTCATGACGATTTCCTTTCATTATCTTACACACTCCCAGGCTTTGTAGTACTTATTGTAAAAATAATCTTTTTATTTCACAATAAAGGATAATAGAATTGAAACATAATAAAACAATAAATGCTTAATTTTAAGCAAGTTTCAAAAATATTTTTCTCATGATTTTATACATTTAGAATTATTTTACGGAACTAATAAAAACCAGAAGTCTCTGTCTAGACTGATGCTCAACTGGTCTGTACTTATAACAAAGGAAAAGAAAAGTAGCTTGGAACTTGAAACTTTACAACAGCAATAAATAGAAGAATTATCCTTGATTAAGTCTCTTTTTGTGGGAAGATACTGCAATAAGACTACAACTGTTGGAGTAGCTTTTATAATAAAACTTGAGAGTATTTCCAATTTAAGTTACCATGGCAACATCATTCATCAAAATAAAAACAGACAGACGGGCGGCCGGACGCATAGCTATCGCCAAAGCTCTTCAGGTTTCTGACCAGTAGAACTACCTATAACGTCTCATATCCGATTTACACTTTTAAACACAGCCTCAAATAGATCGACCCTTGCTGCGATCGAGAATAAGCCTTAAACTCCTTGAATAAAGGTACAGTAACGATTTAGAAAACACATTAGCTTTTAAAATTTCAGTAAATTTGTAGCGATAATGCATGACAAACAGACAATCATGAATGTTAGTTTCCGCAAGTAGGTAATTTGACTGGCATGAAGTTTATCGACTTTTAAAAATAGCATACTTAACATTTCAATGGTACTTCAAATAATATTTCACAAAGCTGTCAAGATGTCAATTCTTTTTCTTGTATTATTTTTGATCAGAGGGATATGACTATGAAAAGAGCTGCAAAACATATTAGATAAAAAAATCACATTTTTTAAAGACAAAAAAGGTATTAAATTACCCCAAAGTTCAAATGGATTGACAGTTCCCTAAGGTGGAAAATGCAGGGATTTGCTTCCTTGGTTTGCATTCTTCAACTCTATATACTACATGTTGGAAGACCTTACCAATTAACTTCAATGTATAAGGAAACTATTTTAGGACGAGATTCCTTGTTTGATGGCTCGACACCAAAAAACACTCAGTACATTTTGACAAATATGGAGGAAACTACTCGTTCTTCGTGTGTTATATTTTGTTTAATTTACTCGTCCGAGTGTGCGAGCATTTTGTATGATGAGGAGCTGCGATCGTGTCGACTTCTTTTAACTCACCTCAGCTTAAATTTAACAAACGTTCCTACTCACAACACACCTAATGACCAGTCGCAATACTGGGCAAGACTTAAAGGTATTTTCTTTTCTGTATATTAAAGGGTATAACCGCAAAGCTGTTTTATGTTTTTCCTTGTATTTTTTTAAGAGAAAAAACTAATGTTATAGCTTATGTTTATTTTATTCATCTTAATTAATTAATGAGTAAGAGTTTAATAATATACCAAGGACCTTTATACTAATGGGATCGGCAACTCCTTCAGCGCCATGTTTATGAAAAAAAACAAAACAAATGTAACGCTCCAACACTTCAAAGTTATGAAATTACTTTTATTTCCAGGAACAAGCCTGTTCAGATTAATGTTTTCTATTTTGACTTGTCTGTACATGTAGTAGTGTTTCTAAATACGTTTTTTAAGAATACATTACAATTTAATTTTAATATAAATCAAACAAACACGAAAATTTACGAATTTTCGGTAATATGGCCGATCAAGGACAATTGCTGATTTTGAATTAAACGTAATTATAACTTAAAAAGTACCAGTATAAAAACAGTGCAACACAAACAGTATAAATGACAGATTTTGAATAGATGAATTAAGATTTTTGTTTTGAAATATTTGATAGCATTTGATATATGTCAAATTAAAATTGACTGACGAAATCTCGCTACTTACGAGAATTACCTATCCTATAGGTGTAAAGGTTCTTAATTATACTGATGTTGATCTAAAGATATATGTCATCTTTTAGAATTTTTATTGTTTTAATCATGAAAGTAGCCTTTGTTAGCAATTTGTTTTTAAATTGTGATTTATTAAGGTTTGTAAATCAACCAAGGCAATTTTTTTGTAACTTTAGTCTGCGAGGATGGATGGTATCCCTTTGCGAGTCACTGTTATTTCTTCTATGAAACAAAAGTAACTTTTGATGAAGCCTTGGTGAGTATCTTGTTACACGCGCAGCTTCCCAAAATATATCACTTTTATTTATATTCACTTTTATATATTCACTTGAGCTTTCGGCTCAGGTGAGCTAATAGAAATGTATATAATATTCATATAATAGTGCAATAGTGGGATTTTTTTATATCGATCAAATAAAATATAAATGCATGTACCAAGACACATATAAAGGATGAAAAATAAACGTTGGTTGCTATTTTGAATAGTTATTCCAAGAAAAAAATCATTTATTATGAAAGACCCTTGTGATTCTGATAGTATATTTTAAGGGCACAATATTTTAATAATTACATGTATATTTTAAGGCTACAATAAAATAACAGATACATGTATATGTAACCTGATCAACATTTCATAAAGGCCATGAGATTATTCAAAATTACAACAACGTTTGGGTAGGAACAGTGCTTTTTCTCAAGAAATTTTCAAATTTTAATATAAACACTGAATCTTGCCTTGGAATATTCTTAGAATAAAACCCAGAAGTCTCTGTCGAGACTGAAGCTCTACTGTTTGTACTTATGGCAAAGGAAGAGAAAAGTACTCCAGCAGTTGGAAATTGAAACTTTACAACAGCAATAAATAGAATAATGATCCTTGATTATAAGTCTCTTTATGTTCTTAGTGTAGTCTACTTGCATGCCACATTATATTATAATCAGACTAAAATTGTATTTGGAGTAGCATTTTGAGAGTATTTAACAGAAATTTCTATTTGCAATAATGTTCATCGAAGTCATAAACCGAGATAAAGAATTGTGTATCTTAGTGTAGTCTACTTGTTAGGCAAGTTATATTAAAATCAGACTAAAACTGTAGTAGGAGTGGCATTTTGAAAGAATTTCACAGAAATTTCTATTTTTAGTAACAACGGCAACACCATTCATCAAAATCAAAAACCGATACAAAGAATTATGTACCTCAGTGTAGTCTACTTGTGTACCTAGTTATATTGAAATCAGACAAAACTGTAGGTGACGTAGGATTTTGAAAGAATTTCACAGAAATTTCTATTTTTAGTAGCAACGGCAACACAGTTCATCGAAATCAAAAACCAATAAAGAGAATTAGATATCTTAGTATAGTCTAATTATGTTTCAAGTTATATTGAAATCAGACCATATCTGTAGAAGGAGTAGCATTTTGAAAGAATTTCACAGAAATTTCTATTTTTAGTAACAATGGCAACACCTTTCATCGAAATCAGAATTAGGTATCTTAGTGTAGTCTAATTATGTGCCAAGTGATAATTAAATCAGATCAAAACTAAAGGAGGAGTAGCATTTTGAAAGAATTTCACAGGAATTTCTATTTTTAACCACGGCAACACCGTTTATCGAAATCAAAAACCGATACACAGAATTATGTATCTTAGTGTAGTCTACTTGTGTGCCAAGTTATATTGAAATCAGACCTAAACTGTAGGAGTAGTAGCATTTTAAAAGAATTTCACAGAAATTTCTGTTTTTATTAGCAACGGCAACACCGTTCATCGAAATCAAAAACCGATATACAGAATTAGGTATCTTAGTGTAGTCTACTTGTATGCCAAGTTATATTGAAATCAGACCAAAACTGTAGGAGGAGTAGCATTTTGAAAGAATTTCACAGAAATTTCTATTTTTAGTAACCACGGCAACACCGTTCATCGAAATCAAAAACCAATATACAGAATTATGTATCTTAGTGTAGTCTACTTGTGTGCCAAGTTATATTGAAATCAGTCAAAACTGTAGGAGGAGTAGCATTTTGAAAGAATTTCACAGAAATTTCTGTTTTTAGTAACCACGGCCACACCGTTCATAAATCAAAAACTGATACACAGAATTAGGTACCTTAGTGTAGTCTACTTGTGTGCCAAGTTATATTGAAATCAGACCAAAACTGTAGGAGGAGTAGCATTTTGAGAGAATTTCACCGAAATTTCTATTTTTAGTAACCATAGCAACACCGTTCATCGAAATCAATAACCGATACACAGAATTATGTATCTTAGTAAAGTCTACTTGTGTGCCAAGTTATATTGAAATCAGACCAAAACTGTAGGAGGAGTAGCATTTTGAAAAATTGTTTACAGACAGACAGACGGACGGACGCCGGACGCATTACTATCGCATAAGCTCTTCTGGTCTCTGACCAGTAGAGCTAAAAATACGATTACATAATCTCATTATGAAATGTCTACTGATATTTGGGTTTTTTCCAATTTGAATTGTAGATTTTTTGCAGAGAGAAAGAATCTTATTTATTGGAATTACAATCATCTCTTGAGATTAGCTGGATCGTAGATTCATTTCTTCTTCCTGTCAGTGGTGGTAAGAGACTTTAAATGTTTTTGACAATTGAAAAATAAAATACTTTTAAAGAGTCAATACGATATCCACTGTACTTCTGCAATGTTTACGTACTGGTCAAAATTGACAGCTTACCATTGGGAAAACGTGGCGTCTCTATACATGAAAAATTCTCGAGAGGAATGTTAAACAACAAAGAAGCAAATGGATACGTGAAAGAAATTATCTTATTATTGGTGCTCATCTGTTCGTGATTGCATTTTCGGAAATATTTCATTATTTTCAAATTATATAATACCTTACGAACGGTTTTGAAAAGGGTAGGAATAAAACAGATATTTTGATAAACTGGTTTAGTTTCTATACAAATTTAACGCTGTATTTTTCTAAGATATGAAAGTGATATAAGGAATTGAAATTCATTTTTTCCGAATCACAGGAATTCCATTAGTAAGAATACACAATAGTTTCTCATTTGACCTCCTAATTGCTAATTATGACATCATTAACTTTTCCCGTATTTTCTGAAAAAGTTGCAAAAGACACAAATATGCAGTGGCATTTTCTTTCAGAAAACGTACTCTGCCTGCATCGCCTATCAAGACCTTGAAATAGGTGATTTTACAAAGCAGATTACATAATGTATCCAAAAATTGAAGTGGGCGATGGTGGCAGACACTATTTTCTAAAGGAAAATTAGCACTGAAATGAGAAATGAAATGAGAGACATTTTGAGGCTTTCTGCATTAAACTTAAAATTGTACCAAATTGATGACGTCATATTTCCATAATGAGCCCCTTCCTGCCATATTCTTTAATGATTTATAATATTCATCTACTCAACTCTTGTTAAAACCAATTTCACAACTTTTTAAGAACATTAAATTTTTAAGGCATAATGAATCCCAAACTATACCTTCTTTTTGTGACCAATATCCACGACCACATTAATTTTTAAAACGTTTGTTTTCTAGTTGATGAACAGTGTCCTGAATTCTACAGCTGTTCCATGTGGACGGGGGCTACAGACTTCAACACCACGACTAAATTTATCTGGACACACAGTGATACGGACATGGTTTTCCCGGAATGGGGCTCAGGCCAACCCAATAACGCAGGAGGAGACCAGCACTGTATCTCCCTTATGCGTGATAGTAAAGCAAACGATGTGTCTTGTGTTTTACGCTATCAGGTCATCTGTGAAAGGGAGTAAGATTCAAATAAAATATTCCTAGTGGGTCCAACGTGCTCTTTACTCTGACACAGATTCAGACGACCTTCAAGGCCCATGGCCTCTTGTTTTCACTACGATTCAAAAATGGCTTCCGAGTTATTATAACCGTGAAACATATGGAGATTACGAACAGTATTTAAGATTAAAAGTCCATAAAACATTACAAACAAGTGACTGTAAGAAGAAGCATTTTGAGATTGTTAGCGGACAAACGTATACCTTAATATCACATTTATATAAGCTCTGACAAGTAGAGCAAAAACCGTATGCGATAAAAAAGGAAAACATATACAAACAGTTTTATAATTTCCATAACCAATGTTAAAGTATATCATGTTTTTTATAATTGTCTTTAAACAGGGTCATTAAGAGGAGAAAATTCTGTTTCAAACGATCAGATGGAAACTTCTCGTGTGTTTAGGAAACATTTTTGGCACCTTGAAGTAACCGTTTTTGATTGCTTGCTTTATGGAAAATCTGTTCACAAATTAGAACTTTATTTTTTCTCTCTTTCGAAATCGCTTTTGCATTTTCTTTAAATAATTGGTATGCATATGGTACTTTAATCAATCTACATGATTGCTGAGAAAAATATCAAATCCACCTTTTAACCATTAGCTGATCAAACAATCACTGTATACCGAAATCGAAATCAGGTCTTCGTACACAGAAGAAACATTGTATATAGCGCCTTTAATCAGAACACTGACACTAGAATGTCAATAATAATTCATGTTTACACATCTTCATTTAGTGGATGAGATACATGTATAATTCTAGGTTTGTTTCTATTTAAATTGTTTGAATGGCTTATTCATATTGATCCCAGTATCGAGAACGGTAGAGGTGTTTTTGAGAAAAGGTTTTGAATATGCAATTAAAAATTCTCTTTCTCTCCCGCTTTCGCGGTCGTCTGTCAATCTATCCGTCTGAATTTCAGGAAATCTTCAATCTTTTGAATGAGAAACAATAGTTAACATATTTTACATATACCTGTGACAAGACATTTCTAAATACTCAATATATGTATGATTTTTGACTCCATGCCAGTGACCTTATAGTTTGACCTACTGTTTATAAATTAAACATTACATTTTATTAGTCGTAACTTTAGAAAAAGAAAAAAAGCGGATTTTTTTTTTTTTTTTTTTGAAAACATGACAATTAAACGTAACGAGACCCTTCTAAATATGAATGACCCTGTAACACCAAACTCGAAGTTTAACATACATTTTAAAAATGATATATTTCCATGTAGCTTTTGATCGAGGTGAGATGGAGCTTACATGGTCGACACGTGCATTACTTGTGATAAGATGTTTCCGAGCATGCCATTATTTATTTACCTTTATGATAGACATTTTCGCTCATTAATTTTATCCTGCAACCACTCCCTCCATTAACATATTAAAGTTAAAATAATTAAACCAAAGCTACGATTGGTCAATTCTCTTATAAAGCCATGTGCTAATTAATTGACCTTGACCTTTCGATGTCAGTAAGCACTCCTTTGCTATGATCCATTCAAAACTTAGATGATATTGATTGGGAAACGCATCAGGTAGATACTGATTCTCCGCTAGGAACTGCCTTTCCACTCATTTCATATTCAGTTCTGCATAAAGTTCTTCGAAAAAATTTATAAATATTTCTAATTCCTCGTTGTAAATAGGTTTTGATAACAACCTTATGTTAGCATGCTTTTAAAGCAAAAACAAAGTGTTCGTCGAGCCACAATGTAACTCAAATTTCAAATGTATGACATTTGAAAGAAATTCAAATAAGATTACGATTGATTCGGCAAGATGGTCGAACACCGTTGAAGGCAGAGCTTAGTGTACGTCTGTACCAATCGCATCATCTCGGGTCTTTCCGTCAGAGGTCGGAAAAACAACCTCGAATGTATTAACATCACCGGATGTTCAAAATTTATACATTTCCTGTTTATTCAAATATAGGATAGACTGAGTTAGAAGTCCCTTCTATGGTATGTTTTAGGTAATATCATTACATTGAATAAAGTCAAACTCCATATTCCACAGATAAAAGGTATCCATGCATTTATTTCAAAGATCGTGAAAAGGGAGGGTTGTAATGGCGTCTACCATATACATTCGAGATCGTTTTTCCGCTAGTCGGAAAGGCCCGAGAAGCTCCGATTGCGTCTGTACGAGCCATCCGAATATTTCGACGCCAATCAGCAATGAAAATGAAATGAGACTGCAAAGTTTTAAAGCAAGATTTTAACGTGTTTTAAAATGTTGCCTGAAGAAAGTATTATAAATAAATGCATTTAATCATAATGGAGCAAGCCACACTTGTCTATACAAGCATGTTTGTTTGTATGTATAACGCGCCTCTCGAAAATGTTTCAATCATATGGAAACACTACCATTTGCAATTGGAGGGCTGCAATTCTTTTTTCTTTCACTCAGCACTCACGACCATTGATCAGGGGGGATCTTTTTCCTGCCAGCACCTACTGCGACACGGAACCTAGGTTTATACGGTCTCATCTGAAGGACCGCTCTCCACGTCTTACGATGGGAATCCACGACGTACGGATCAACCCTATGCATGTAAATTAAAACATTAAAGCAGATTTGTATAATCCGGCTTACTGTTTTAATTTCATGCGTACAGTTGATCAGATAAGAACGCCAACATCAAGTAATTTGTCTTGCAAAAGTTTAATGTAGGCTATTTCTTCAAGGTTCGCTGACCCCATGTTAGATCTCTGATATAACTTTTTGCCTTTCATGAGTATCCAGCACACACCGTGACCTACCAATCAATACAGTCAATGGTGTCCAGAACATTACAGGTTTCCATCAATTCAAATAATCAAAGGATGAGACTTCAAATATTTTAATTGCTCTTGTAATGGGAAATGATCAATATATGACAGTAGTCTAATAAAACAAAATAGTTCACTATTATTAAAATCTTTGGATATAATAAAAATGTCAAAGATACTTGCATTTGACGTCCGAAGATCGAAAGATGGTTATCATAACCAAATAGTGCTTAAAGGATTTCTTGTAAGGTATATGAGAAAAATGCAGTGCTTTATTTACGTACTTTGTGTTCTTTCAACATTTTCTGTGCAAAATATTTGTCTAAGCTCAGAATTCAAGGAAATCGTACTTCAACGAGACCCTTCATACGACGGCTGGACCGACACGCAATACTATCTGACAACTAAAGCGGAAATCACTCATCTCTCGTGTTTTGTTCATTGTTTAATGTACTCACCGGAGTGCGTTAGTATTTTGTATGATGAAAACCTGCGTTCGTGTCGGCTTCTTCAAGTCCACCTAGACGTAAAATTGGTAAACAGTTATAACAACACAACTGATGCTTCAGTATACTGGGCAAATTATCAAGGTATTTTTTCTTTTGTTCGTATCAAAAGATACTAGATTTAATGATTGTATAATGTTTAACGTCCCTCTTGAGAAATTTTAATCATTGAGACGCCACCACTTGCCATCTTCGAGTCTTTGTCTGGAAATGATAGCCTATAAATTTTCGTTTAAAGGGAAATAACTCAAAAGCGGAAGTGAATTTTTGGAATGCTAGACTAAATTCTGATAGAGTTTGTAGTCTGGTCCTGATTTTTAAAAAGAAGGCTAGAAATAACTTCTAACGACAAATAATTATTATTTGGTCCAGCATACTTTTTCAACCTATTTCGAGTATGCTAAATTCGAAAAAAATATGCTGGACTTCATGAAAATGGTGTTAAAGGGGTCAAAATGGCGATTCAAAATGGCAGACATCCAATTTTTCCAATTTTCTCATAACATTGTTCAAAATGGAGAAGTAATGTGTGAATATCTCACTGAGTGTAATACAGCTTTAAAAAGGATAATAGAATGCTCAGCTTTTTAGTTTAATTCAGAAAAGTCGTTTCTACACTTAATTCGAATTTTCTCTGATTTATTTGTCTATTGTTTCTATACTCTGCTTTGGTCAAGATTTTTCATTTGCAAATATCAACACACTGCAGATTTGTATTTTTACCTCTGCAGCTCACAATTCTACAATTCAATGACAGTGCAGCTGTAAGTTAAAAGTCAAATTGGCGATTCAAAATGACGGATATTCATTATTTTAAAAAATCCTTTCTTTATGTCGTTTACATATAGGATTTGTGAATATTGAACTAAGCGTAGTACAACTTTGTAAAATGACAATAGAACACTAAATATTATCACTTTAATTCGGAAAATTTGGCTGTTTAAATTTGAAATGTGTTAATTAGCTTAAAATGGCGATTAAAAATGACGTCATATATACTCGATTTTCGTAAAATACTGAAACTGCTTAATTCTGAGTCGTTTTGCAGAAAATCAATTACAATTTGTTTTTTTATTAATGAAATAATATTCAAATATGCAATGAAAGTTAATCAAAGATAATATTTTTTAATTACTTATGATTTTTAGGACACGGATCTTTGTTTAATTACTTCTATTATTATTCAATATTGATTAACTTTTGACAAAAATTCCGAAGACATTTTACCTATTACATGTCCCACCATGCTTCTTCATATAAAATGTTAATAATATCATACAATAATTGCTGTTTAGAGGACAATACAAGTAAGCTACCACAAGAGCAGTATTCCCCGAGCATAAAGGCGAGTAAACATTGTAGTTCGAGGGTTGCTAAATCATATCAGTTGTTAGAAATTCTTGATCTATTTTAGTCCAGTGTAAAAAAAAATGTTTAATATAATGTTCATGTAGAAGGTCTAGTGCAACATAACTTACTATGATTTTTAGAATGATGGACCACAACCAATTAGAGAGTTAGGAATTGTTACATCATATAAATCTGAATAATTATGATATCCAAATATCAACAAATTTACTAAGAATTAATTATTAGTGTAATAAACGTAAACCATATGTTGTTCTTGATTGTCCAGCTCTGATTTCGTGTCCCTGCATTAGTATATTTGCATTTTGTTATTCTCAGTCAAAAATTCAACTGCATTCACAAATATTTCATGTTGTGAACGGATAATCTTGTATTGAACAGTGTATTTAGATTTTGAAATTTACAAAATATAAAAGGGGAAAATGTTTGCGTTCAATTCCCTGTCGATTCTTACACTATCCTAACAAAGAAGTGTGGATCAAGTTGCCTTGTAAAGTTCTTGGAGTGTCCTATTCTCTGCACTCAGGACCATTGAGCAGGGAGGGACGTTTTTGTGCCAGCACCTACTGCGACACGAGACTTCGGTTTATACTGTTTCATACGAAGGACTGGTCTCCACGTCCCAAAGTGGGATTCCAACCATCAACTCATTACTTCGCGACTGTAGAGCAGACGCTCTTACCACTGCGCCACGCGGGCGACAAAAGATACTAGAGTTAACATAATTATTATCATAAATGATTTTAAATCAAAATAAAGTCATCAAATTCATCAATATTGAGTAATTATTAATATTCTACATTATAACAAGAGTAATTATCATTAAATCAATATTCATAAAGCAACGACATTTATAACTTTTAAATTTTTTTTGCTAAATAAGGCTTTGCATAAAAAAATCCATTGTGAACGGCCCAAATAATAGAAATTGAACGCGCGAGTGAGAAAATTGTCATGTTCACATCATGTGACTACATTAATGTTTTTAATTGTCACATGTATTCGCATTCATCTGTGTCTCAAAATGTATCTCAACCTGTGACGGATCCAGGAATATTAAAAAGAAGGTGGCGACGAGTTTCGGATCGGGTCCCGCAGCAACATCAGAAACAAGAGGCCCAAGGGCCACAGCGCTCACCTGAGCAAATCGGCTAGGAAAAAGCACTTATCAAATCAGACCTGAAAGTTTACCTGAGGTAAAGGGGGGGGGGGACTTGAATTTTAACCCCCCAGGGGGTCATACTTTGAACAAACTAGAATCTACACTACCTGAGGATGATTCCATATAAATATCACTAATCATGGCTTTGAAGTACTTGAAAAGAAGATTTTAAAAGATTTCCCTATATATTCCTATGTAAAACTTTGGTCGGCCATTTTGGTCCCACCCTAGCCCTGGGGGGTCATGATTTGAACAAACTTGAATCTACACTACCGGAGGATGGTACCACATGATTTTCAACTTTCCTGGCCCAGTGGTTCTTGAGAAGAAGATTTTTAAAGATTTTTCCTATATATTCCTATGTAAAAATTTGATCGGCCATTTTGACCCCACCCTAGCCCCGGGGATCATGATTTGAACAAACTTGAATCTACACTACCTGAGGATAATACCACACGAGTTTCATCTTTCCTGGCCCAGTGGTTCTTGAGAAGAAGATTTTTAAAGATTTTTCCTATATATTCCTATGTAAAACTTTGATCGGCCATTTTGGCCCCATCCTACACCCGGGGGTCATGATCTGAACAAACTTGAATCTACACTACCTGAGGGTGGTACCACATGATTTTCAACTTTCCTGGCCCAGTGGTTCTTGAGAAGAAGATTTTTAAAACATACAATCAAATTTTCACTTTTTCTGAATTATCTCCCCTTGAATAAGGGGCGTGGCCCTTCAATTGAACAAACTTGAATCCCCTTTACCTAAGGATACTTTGTGACAAGTTTGGTTGAAATTGGCCCAGTGGTTCTTGAGAAGAAGTCGAAAATGTGAAAAGTTAACGACAACGACGACAGACGACGGACATATTTTGATCAGACAAGCTCACTTGAGCCTTCGGCTCAGGTGAGCTAAAAATTGATTTATTAAAACTTGTGTATATTTTGGTAACTCCCTCTAATCCCGGCAGTGTCAACAATTAATGGAAGCACGCGTAAATTGTCAAAAAAAAAAGAAAGGTTTGTACGGGGCTGTTTGTTTACTTCTTGGGACAAAACGCAAGTTGACGCCCTCGAACCCAGTCTCAAATGAATATTATTAACAATAATCTGTGATATCCATCACGAGCCTCATCAAAATGTTCTTCTATTTTAACTTGTACCTGCTTAAGGCCGTTTTACGACAAGCGTGCCAAGTCCTTTTACAAATATGGAATAAAACTTTTAAAAATTTATATTCAAAAGAAAAGAACCACCCTTACAAAAAAATACTATAGTTAACTGTAGTTTACCATAGTTAACTAATTTACCAAAGTTGGAACTTTGATTTACTACAGTTAAAACTTTAGAACTTTGATTTACTACGGTGAAAACTTTGGAGCTTTGATTTACTATGGTTAAAACTTTGGATCTTTGATTAACTATGGTGAAAACTTGATTTACTATAGTAAACTATGGTATTTTTTTGTTAGAGCAAGGCTGATGAATGTATGTCATTTGTTTCATTGTAGCCTGTCAGGATGGATGGTATCCCTTTGATGGCCATTGTTATTATTTAAATGAAACAGAAGGAACCTGGGATGAAGCTTCGGTAAAGTATCAAAACATACACATTTAGCCAAATCAATATATATATGGGTACCAAGCTAATGTGTAATAACTTTTTTAATCACACTTTTATGATGAGATCTCCGAGGTTTGAATGTTTTTCACATAATGTTTACGTAAAAGTATATGGAGAAAACGAACAGTATTCAATTTCAAAGTCCGTAAAACAATACAAAATAAGAGCAGAGCAAACACAGACCCCCGAAACATCAGAGGTGAGGTCAGGTGCCATGGAGGAGTGAGCATCCCCTACCGACCGGTCACACCCGCCGTGTGCTCCTTGTCATGATCAGGAAATAGCAGAAAAAATCCGTCGTCAATTCAATGCAGTGTATAAATAATGGACTAACAATTGGTATGAAAAACGTCAGTCAGAATTTGACGGAATGATAAATTGTATTTGCTGACAAGGTCATTGTACCGACCATAGAACTTACGTCAATCACGAAATCAAATTTTGAAGTAATATTTCCCCTTAAGCCATCAAAATTTGACCCCATAAAAATAACACTTTGACGTGGGATATAGAGTTAACCCCCTTTCCCGCAGTCACGCATTTTAACGCATATACCACTTCCTATTTCTAACGAAAAATCACGCATGTACCGTTTTCCCGCAATCACACATTTTTCTTGCACTTTCAAATGTACATTTTATCTTCAATTTAATGCCAATTCTCTTTTATAAAATGAGAAAAGTTATAATCCTGATCAAAAACCGATGCACTTATTTATGTATCTTAGTGACTACTGTGGCAAGTTGTATTGAAATTAAACCAAAACTGTAGGAGGAGTAGTGTTTTAAACGAATTTCACAAAAAATTCTATTTTAGTAACCATGGCGACACCGTTCTTCGAAATCAAAGACCGATACACTAATTAATGTATCTTAGTGTAGTCTACTTGTGTGCGAAGTTATATTGGCTAAATAGATTATATAGTGAAAATGCATTATTTCTTTGAAAATCTTCTTCTCTGCTCCTGGGCATTAAACAAACTAAATAAGTTCATAGTTATGTTGAATGAGGCTGCCTCTTCCAAAATTGTTAAATTCATGGCCCTGGGGTCAGGGGTTCTTAGGTGCTAGGGCGGGACCATGTAGATTATTAGTGAGAATATATTATTTCTTTGAAAATTTTCTTCTTTGCCACTGGGCATTTTTAAATAAACGAACCAAATACATAGTTATGTTAAATAAGACTGCCTCTTCCGAAATTGTGAATCTTTAGGCCTCAGGGTGAGGAGTTCTTAGGTGCTAGGACGGGGCTCTATTGGTTATATAGTAAAAATGCATTAATTCTTTGAAAATCTTCTCTGCTCCTGGATATTAAATAAACTCAATAAGTACATACTACTCTTATTAAACACAAAAATGTTATGACTTTATGAAATAACATTCCATATCTTTAACTTTCATATCATATTTTGTTATATATATAGGCAAGAGTGCACCTTCCAAAATTATGAATTTTATGGCCCCTGGGTCAGGGGTTCTGGTGTTAGGGCGGAGATCTATTGATTATATAGAAAAAAATGCATGAGTTCTTTGAAAATCTTCTTCTCTGCTCCTAGATATTAAGCAGATGAACTACCTATATAGTTATGATGAGCAAGCTTAAGGGTCCTTCTTCCAGAATTGTGAATGTCAAAGCCCCAGGGGTACCATAAAGGGGGGGGGGGGGCTCTACTTATATACTGAAAAAGAATTCGGCCTAATTGTTTGAAATCTGCTCCTTGGTGTATTAATCAAACATTTTTTTATAAACAAGGGTGCCTTTGGAAACATTGTGCAATGTGTGGACCTAGGGTTAGGGGTTTATGTGTTAGGGACACTACTGATTATTGCTGAATATTACTGATTAGTTGAAATGCATTTTTGTTCCCCTACCCTGCCCATGAGTATTAAGCAACCTAAACAAAGCAATTGCTAAGTGTATAGTTATGATGAGCAATGGTTCTTCTTTCAAAATTGTGAATGCGATTATGTAGCATATAGCTTATAACATGAACCAAAATCAGTCACTGGAAAGTTGTTGCAAGATGCTCAGGAGACCTATAAGGCCCATGGGCCTCTTGTTTACATCAGTTTCATATTAAAGGAAATCACAGGGCAGGATTGGTATTAAAACCGTAACTTGACTGTTCTTTTTAAATGTAGAGCATGAGTTTTAATTTTTTTTTCCATCAGTTTCATATTTAAGGAAATCACAAGTCAAAATTTCTATTAAAACCGTAAAATGACTGTTCTTTGTAAATTTAACTTGACTTTTCTTTATAAATTTAAATGACCAAGTTTTTTTCCCTCCTGTCCCACGTGTCATCAGATATATGACAAGTTGCTTACATTATAGAAGTCTCGTATTACTGTATATGCAGTTTCTTGGGGCGTGGAAATCAAGGGCGCTGTATATTTAATATACCCGACATCTATATGTAATCTATAGACCCTTTTCCCATGACATATTTTGTCTTCGAGTTATTTCCCTAAGCCGCCATATTGTAGGGCAACATTCCCAGATCCCTTCATTACTCAACCAAGTTTAATTTGTTATACTGCTTACTGAGGTAAAGATAATGCTTCTTTTTCTTTTGAATATACGTTTGTTAAAGCATCTATTAATTCATGATTATAAGATTGTGAATATTTTCCCCCATCCATTTCTTGCATGCATGTTTAAAATTGGTTGCTCAAAGAAGTAAATTCACTACTTTACCCTACAAGATGGCGGCTAGGGGAACAAAATATGTCACAGGAAAATGGTCTATACCTTTAGCATGATATACATGTACATGGTATATTTGTATAAAATTACAAGTTTTCATTTAGGAGACCTCCATAACTATTAGCCTTTGCTATGTCATTTCAGGATTATTGTGAGCAAAATGGATCATACTTGAGCGAAATAAATTCCCCGTTGGAAAATTCCTGGATCAAAGATGCCTTACTGCTTCCGGTTGATAGCGGTGAGTTTGTGTTTTTATTGTGAGAAATCCGAGAAAATAGCAGAACATAAATACCGATATTATAAACTGATTTCTTTCACTTTCAGATCGAATATGTTTCATGTAATATGTCTTTTAAAGACATAGTCAGAAATATATAAATTTGATTAATTATTTTTTAATTGATACATGTATCTGTTATTTTTCATCAATAATATTTCATGAATTATTTTAGTTTAAGACAGAATCAGATTTCTATTAATTTAATTTGATTCATTATTTTCTTTCTTAAATTCTATTACTTTTCAAAACATCTATATTATTAATAATATTTTAGTTAGACATATTTTCCTAACAAACAATGCTATAGTTAATTGTAGTTTACTATATCAAAGTAAAAACTTTGGAACTTTGATTTACTATTGTGAAAACTTTCGAACTTTGATTCAAGAGATGAATGTAATATTTTTCACCTTTGATCGAAGTATCACGGTAAAAATTTGAAAGGCAAACGTATGGAAACGTTTTCCGTTCAATTTTTTTTCTTTGATACTTTGATCAAAGGAAAAAATATTACATTCATTTCTTATCATTTATTTATGATTTTAAATTAATAAAATGAAACTTTCTTTCACTTTACTATGAAATTTACGCATCAAAAACAGTGCGTATGAATATATCACAACAACGTTAACGTTGCTGAAATTCAAAATGGCTAACTTATAGGCCTATAGGCCTAAGGAAAAAAACAATTTTTCAAATATTTTCGTGTCCTCACCAACCTTCTCAAACAATAATTAACAGTTCTTTAACACAATAAACTTACTTGCTGTGTTATTTTATTTTGCTATATCTCAATGGGTATATTTTCCCCTGTAAGTTCGTAAATTAAAGGGAAGCTACTCAAATATCCTAACAGTTCTACTTCTAGGTCACAGAAGTTTTGGATTTCATTTGCGTTCCTTTTCATCTGAATTTCAAGCCGAATATACAAATACGTATCATAACCTGTCAACGCTGTAAAATCTTAAAGAGTCTGATGCCGACTGTTTTAAGATTAGGCTTTAAGAATTCTATACTTATTCATGCGGTGTCGTTTTTCTCGATCATTCGTTTCCTAAGAATTAACAATTTAACAGCATTTCCCAGCTTTTGTAGCATAAAACATTTCTTCACGGTTCTATTGTTCATACCAGTTGTCTCAAAGAAATTCATATACCATAAGTATGCTGATTTCTTTCATTCTTTCCCATAACTGTATTGTTGTCATGAAGACGATTTGGTTTGTTTAGCAAAGGGGGATAATTCAAAAAGAAACGAAAGTAGGAAATAAGTCAGGAACGTAAAGGACAGGTTTCGAAATATAGAAAAATATCTATTAAAGTAAAACTTTTTGATTATAATCCTTCAAAAAGGAATCTGGAAGCGGGAAATATACATGTAAAGACAGCCAAAGTAGTTCCGACTCCTTAATTGGTACAAACGAACACCGATTTTAAGGTGCAGTTATCAAAACAATTTTTTATCCAATCAAAATCAAGTATTTTATAGAAATTAAATTTTTTACTATAGTAAAAACTTTGAAACTTTGATTTATTTCAGTAGAAACTTTGATTATAAGTACTATAAAATCACTGACATTATGATTTTGATTCTCAAAATACACATTTCATTATAATTCAAGAACTTGTTAAAAACTCGACCCGTCCCCAAAAAGAATAATGTATAAGAAATGAATTTTATGCAGATGTAACGTTAGCCTTGTTTATGGAGAAAGAAATAATACTATAAAATAAAATTTTTGCCATTTGGGCAACATTTTTTTTCATAGATTTAAATAAAGTTGTACAACAAAATCCAGCCATAATCAACCCCATATCAACCCTTTAAAACAATTAAATAATCATAAAAATAAAAAAAAAACTTAATGAAATAGATAAAAGGAATGTTTTAAAGTTTTCTGCGAGTTATTTGTGTGAAAATCACACAGACTTGTTACGTAGGCATATTTCATGAAGCGCGCTTAAGAGCGTAAAACATTCCTGATATTAACATTTTACATATTGAAAGCATCAAAAATATGCTCAATATTTGAATTTCTCGCTGCCGTATATCGTCACATTTTACTAACGTCGCTGTAGACCACAGGCCTTTATATCACTTAGAAAAAAAAATTGGGGTGTTGAAAAAAAATAAAGGTATGGAACTCTTTTCATGGGTACCTACTTTCGCCAATAAAATTCTTTTAAATAAAATGCTTTACAATTTTACTTTTTATCCATATCTACTCAAATATAAACAATCTTCATTACTACCAAATTTCATTCCGTAATACCTTATACTTCTCGAGATATTCCGAAATTCCAAAATTGACCTTAATTTTTTTACTCGACATCAGCTTGGGCCTTCGGAGGGCTACACTAATTTTTAAGCGGGAATGACGGGACAAAATTTCCCCGGAGTTTATTCTAAACTCAATGAATATTTGCTCATTTGCATTCGAGCTTTACATGGATTTTCTCTTATTTGATCATATGATCTTACTAAGTCACAACATTTTAGCGGTCTAATTGTTTTGAAAATCGAAAGGTATATTATGCATTCCGGGAAAAAATTGTTCGACCATAGCTTCTTTTACATACATAATCAATATGGCGGTGTAGTTGTTCATGCAGACGCTTTCAAGTTAATTTTTCGCGAAAGGAATTAATACGCGGACTTAACCTTACAATCCGGAGTAAGAAATCAACTTTAAAATGTTGAAAGATCTTGCAAATACTATGCAACTCTTCGCTGCACTTCAAACACCGTCTGTTTACATCTGAATGGCTAGGGGCCCAAGCTAATGTCGAGTAAAAGAAAGTAGGTCATTTTTGAGATTGATTTCAGAATATCTCGAGAAAAATATGGAATTTCGGGATGAGTTTTGATAGAAATGAAGAATGTTTATTTATGAATAAATTTTAATAGAAAGTAGAATTTTAGAGCATGTGAATAAAAAATATTTTATTAACGCATTTTGGTACCCGGTGTAAGAGATCAGTACCTTTAATTTTCTTTATACACAATTTTTTTTTCAAGCGACCCAAAAGCCTGTGCTGTAGATTCATTGTGACATCATGTTAGCGCGAGTTTCCCGTTCATTTTTTTACGCGTGAGTTTGTACAAAAATTGTACTCAAATCAATTTCACAGTTAGTTTTGTAGAAAAACACGTTGAATGTAAATATAAGAACATAAACTGATTGAAAAACTTACAAACTTTGATTATCTATGGTAAAACTTTGATTTACTGTAGTAAATGTTTATATTTTTAAAAATGATTTTCATCACTTTAAGAATAATATTTTTTTCATAATTATTATAGTTACAGACATATGTCCAGATTTCCATAGCTGTTCCGTTTGGATTGGAGCCAGGGATTTCTCTTCCACTGGACAGTTCGTCTTAAGTCGAAGTGGAGAGGAAATGGTTTATCCCGAGTGGGGTGAAAATCAACCCACTAGTGCCGGTGGGTATCAGGATTGTGTTGTCCTCATGCGCAATGGAAAGGCAAACGACAGGGGATGCCATGACAAGTATCAGTTCATTTGCGAACATGTGGGAAATATAAAATGACTGTACAATCACACTATTTTTACCCCCGCTCCCAAGAAGAGGGGTAAAAGGAGGGAAATACAAAGTTCACTTTACAAACATATCTCTTTTTAATGATGAACAATTCTTTTCATTTTCAGGATATCTTCCCTATGTTTAATGAAAAAAATTTTAAATTATGTATATTTATTAGGTGGCCTTTCACTTTCTTTTTCTTAGCGTGTATGAAATAAACGTTGAACTGAGATATATGTTTTGCCTTTCAAATTTAATTGATATTACCTTTCCTTTCCAAACAATCTCTTTATCTTGTTTGTTGTCTCAACCAAAACACTAAAATGTTAATATTTCTCTGATTCTAAACTCTCATCATGAAAATAATTTTTCTTTGACAACAATTGTGAAGCCTTCCGAGACCAGGCTTTCTATGAACCTGTTGGATATTGTTTGACCTTGTCAGCAAATTCAACTTATCATTGAGTTCAATTCTGACATTTTTCATACTAATTGTTAGTCCGTTATTTATACACTGAACTGACTACTTAGTTTTCCGATATTTCCCTATCATGACGAGGAGCACACAACAGATGTGACAGGTCGGCAGGGGATGCTCACTCCTTCATGGCACCTGATCCCACCTCTGATGTTTTGGAGGTCCTTGTTTCCTCTGCTCCAATTTTGTATTGTAAAAGAGAATTTATTCTAATAATATATAGTCGCCTGCGTGGCACCGTGGTTAAAGCATCCGCTCTAGAGTTGCGAAGTAAGGAGTTGATCCTTACGTTGCGGGTTCGAATACTCCGATGTCCGATACTCGGCAATCACAATTTAATTAAAATAAGATATTAGATCCGCTTGTACACTAACATAAGTGTACCGAGTGTGCGAGCGGAGCTAACATCTTATTTTAATTAGATTGCGGCACACAGGGCCATTGAGCAGTGAGGGATTTTTTTTTGTGCCAGCACGTACTGCGACAAAGGACCGGTTCTGTACGTGAAAATCTTGTTAGGCATGTACGTCTAATTGGGTTGTGTTAAAGTGTTTTCGAGTCATTCGAAGTTTTGCTGCATTTAGTACAGCAACCCCCCCCCTCCCCAAATATACTTGTATAGTTACATGTACATATACTTCTACACATTTCTTTGCTCTTTGTATTATCAAGCATATCAATATCTAACTAAGTAGATGCCTTCTTCTGTAAGAAATGTACTTCATAAAACTGTCTGTCTTCCCTACCAGCACACCCTAACTGTTGCATGAAACCGTCCAAATCTTTGGGTGGTCCATAATGAATAACATTATTAACATTTTTGTAGGTAACACCCATTCTTGCAAGACTTATTGATTGATCATTGGTCTTTTACGCCAAGTCGGCAATTTTTCAGCTATATTTTCGCGGTACGAACTAAAGTACTATATGAACGGTTTTAAAAGTTATTAGGTTTCTCAGACGGCCCTCACTTTTTTTTGAAAACCAGAGAAACGATCTTGCAGTAAGTACTCTAATGATGCCCCTCCTCCTTTTCCATATTCTCTCTTATTGCATCTTTCACCTGATCCGGTGAACAGGAAAGGAACATTTCAAGAAAAGTATTACATTCATTTAAACAAACCATGACAGCACAATACACTTCTGCACATAATTTTAACCTTGGGCAAAAGATAATTTGTCGTTGACAATCACTAGTCTGATCTATGTACATGTTGATCAGCCAAGAAAAGGTCACACTGACTTTCCCATTCACCTTCATCTTTTCAACAAAAAGTTATGTGTTTTGTACATCCAGAATTTCCACAATGTTATTATGGTTGACAAGTGCTAGTTAAGTATTCCGAAATTGACTTTGTTTATCATGTAGATTTGGTATGTTATGTCATTTTGTGTATTACGCCCAATTCTACCACGGTTATTGAAAACTTCAAAGGAAGCCGCCGGACATTATTCTCCAATAAATCACGAACGTCATCAAAAAATTATCAGATCAGAAACACGTATCAAATCTGAACAATTCAAATGCATGTTTGGCTGTAGAATGAAATACTTGTTTAGATCGCATCGATGTGTCGTCTTTTGCAGTAAAAACACTGTAAATTGCATCAAGTTGCTGATGAATGTCGGTTTTTATAGCTAAGCGGGGCTATTCCACGGACCTCCCTACACATTAAACAACGTGATTTTAGCAGTAAAACAAGAACATGATTTTGTTTTTGCATATTCATTTTAACTGATCAATACATATTACGAACAAATTTGTAATTTAAAAAGACTATTTTTAATGCAACGAAAGCTCAAATCGTCTGCATTCCATATATAGGTAAGTCAACAAAATTTCTCTCTGGTGTTAAATAGAACAGCGTAATCGAGACATGGTGACCTAATTCGTTTCTCTATAGAGGAAACAATCGGCCGTATTTATCGCCCTTGGTAGAACAGAAATAAAGTCCTTGTTGTCGTGAATGATGCAGAATAACCTCCTCGGTCTCGAAATGTTGTTTGAAATATAAAAGCCTCGGCTAACGCCTCGGCTTTTATCTTTCAAACAACATTTCTCGACCTCGGAGGTTATTCTGCAACATTCACGAAAACGCGGACTTTATTTCTTAAATAAAAGCATGTGTTTTGTTGGCGCCTTTTATTAGGTCACCTGACTAAACTCAGGTGATCTATTGCTACCCGTTTTCGTCCGTCGTCGTGCATGCGTTAACATTTGAATATTTTCAGCTTTTTCCCTGAAATAACTCATCCAATTTCAATCAAATTGACACAAAATATCTATGGGTGAAGGGGAACAAAAATTGGGAATTTCACGGTCCCTGAGGGGTGTGGCCTAAACTACTAAAATTAATGTAATCTTTAAAAACTTTCTTTACTCCTGGACAT
>NW_026930888.1:0-44258 GCF_032062105.1 Saccostrea cuccullata
TTTTCCCCTCAAAATTTAATAAATATGAGTCCGTTTGAATTTAAATATTGAATTTCCCTTTCATTAATTAAAAAAAAACTAACTTACAAAATGTAAGGAACATATTATATTCATATAATTTTGAAAAATTGCAAGTAACAATACAATTTATTATGTTTTTTTTTTCATTTCAAACAACTGGCAAAATGCTTTTAATTAGGGGTAATTTCTGACAATTTAATTTTTTTTAATTTTTAATTTTAATATTTTTCAATTTTAATTATTATTTCAAAAAAAATTGTTACATGTTTCAACATTAAAAACGATTGTTTAAAATTCAAAGTACTAAATTTGACCTTGTAACCCTTTGAGTTTGAGCAATTTTTTCGAAAATTGGCAATTTGTAAATCCCCTTTCTCAATTAGTTATCTTTTCCCCAAAGCTAATATTTTGCAAAGATAATGTTTGGAGTTATATTTGTAAATAAAATAAAAAAAATTAATTTCAAAGATTGGTCTTGGCGAAAAAGATTTTAAAATAAATAACGCATTTTCACTATAAATCAAACGAGCCCCATCTTGACACTAAAGCCTCTGAATCAGGGACCTTTTTTTTTTTTACAATGAAGAAGAACCCTTGCTTAACATAACCATGTGCTTAGTATATTAAATACCCAGGGGAAAAGATTAAAAACGAAACAAATATCTTTTCACTCTACATAATCAATAGTGAGTCCCCGATCAAAGGATCGTGAAATTCACAACTTTGAAATTTCCACTATTGTTCATACAACCATACAATTAGTTTCTTTTGTTTAATGTACAGGGAGAAAGAGGGAGCTTTTGAACAATTTAAAGGAATTTCATTAATGATCAAAATAAGCCATCTCTAACTCCACAACCCCTGATCCTGGGATCATGAAAATCTCAATAAGGTTTTGGTCTCATCCCTATGGTCCCAGGATACAGGGACCATGAAATTCGCAATTTTGTCCTCTTTTGTCCATGCATTACTCTAGAATGTTTGTTGAAATTGATTCAGCTGTTTAATCATGAGAAGAAGATAGAAAGAATTTTTTCAAAAAGTTTACAAACGACGGACGACGCACGCCGACAGACGGAAACAGATTCAGAGGGTCATCTGGGTTCGTTAGGTGACCGAAGAACGGATATTGCACTAAAAAGGTCCAAACGTTTGAAAAATTATAAAGAATAACACAAATTAGAATACAAGTTATGCTGTAAATCAACAGTTGCTTAAAAACTATTGTCCTTGCTCTGCAATTGCTTTTTTTTCTGTGAATATTGACACATAAACTCGTATCAGGGTTAACGTGGAAAAATAGTAGACATTAAATCTAATTGAAAAATTATGCGTGCACTAAGTTGAAAAGTTCAGCAAATGTTTAACATCCTTGAGTACATCCATTTTTATGAAAGGTAGACAAACAGGGATATCGATAATATTACCTTGGAATGTGCACATGGTATCACCCTACACATCTTCAGTGAAGTCTTCAGTCTTTCCCTACGGTGCTTGATAAAAAATCGAGGTCCTTTTTCAGAATAAGAATTACGAGCTATGTGCTCAAGTAGTCGAGTTTTTCTATCATTTTATATACTTGAACTTCATGTTCAATAGTCTGAAATATCTTATATGTTTTCCAGGCTTTTTTTTTTACGATTTTGATATTTGACTTGCAAGGAAAAGGTAATAGCCGGTGCCTCCAACTGGACGTTGCATTTTGGGTTAATTTTCTTTACTTGCGAACCGCATAGAGGTATGCTTTCATTTCGTGTATGGAAATGTGGAGTGGTGGTTTTCTCTTGATCGATATTGGTAAGTACTAGAAGCATTATGTTGTTGATAGGTTGTGATTATGTTTGATAGCATCGAAAATCAACTCCTGTTAAAGACGGCGAAATCTCCACTTTTCATAATGGCGCCGGTTCTGACGCTTTCCTGGCCTGTTAAATATAAAAAAAAATTGGGGATAAAAGCCTGGAAATGCCAGATAATTCGGACTGCATGTTCAATTGAATCAGTTAACTCCATAGTTCTTACAAAGGTACACGGATGTGAGTGAAAATTTTCGTAAATTGAAATACATTTATCTTTGCAACCTTAAAAATAAAGCTGCTGTGTAATTTATTTCCAACCCTCTGCTAAGAAAATTGATTGTTTAAACGGTATTAGACCTTTTTGTGCCTTGTGTCCTTTCTGACATATTTTATTTGTCAAATAAAATCTGCAACATGACTTGCAGATTTTATTTGACAAATAAAATATGTCAGAAAGGACACTTGTCAAGTACTCAGTCTGTGGTTTAAAAAATACGTAGGTGAAAGGAAGTGATAATTAACAAGTTGTCTTATAACTTGTATCAAATATGACGTTTAAAATAAATGGGGGGAATAAAACATTGATCAATTTATCATATAGTTTATCAATCAGAGATATGTATCTGTTTACTTTATATCGTATAACATACGTTGCCAACGTCACAATGACTTACGTCAAAAACGTATTATTCGATCATTTTGGAATAGCTTTTAACCAACATAATTTAGTCCATCGTCTCAAGCCACGGTCCGGAGTCCGCATATATAGCTCTCTCCAGATGGGAGAGGAGCGTACATTTTGGCCGTGGTTTGCGACGATGAATTTAGTCTAGTGTGATTAAATAGCGTGAGGAGAGGAGTTGCTTAGAGCGGTTGCTCTAGAGTCTGAGGTTACCTTTATGTCGCTTTTCCGATTCCTCATACAAGAGCTTTTCATGTCGTAATAGAAAAAAGTCCATCACTTCTTAAAGGCCGAAAGCTCGGATGACAAGTTTGTAGTCCTTTATGAAAAATCTGTCAGACGTAGAATCTCAAAAAGAGTTTATTTTCATAAAAAACATTTCATGAAAGCGGGCGTTAAACAAACAAAACGTAGTTTGGGTATAAAATATATTGTATATAATACTAGTATATAAAGCTCATTTCAATAACATTTTCGATATATATCTTTTCAATATATGATCAAATTTGTTATGGAAAGTATTTAAAAGAATATCATATAGAAGATAATGTCTTTCAGCAATAAAAACAAACTTTAAATAAAATATATGGAGATAGCGAACAGTATTCAAGCTCAAAAATCTGTTTAACACTAAAAATCAGGAGCAGAGCAAACAGGGACCTCTAAAACATTAGAGGTGGGATCAGGTGCCATGGAGGAGTGAACATTCCCTGCTGACCGACCGCTCACATGCCGTGTTCTTCTTGTTATGATCAGTAAATAACGGAAAATCCGTCGACAATTCAGTGTGTAGATAATGGCCTACTAGTTAGTATGTAAAACGTCCGTCAGAATTTGACTAAATGATAGGTTGTAACTGCTGACAAGGTAATGGTATCGTCAATAGAACTTACGAAATGATTACTTTAAACGAGATAGCTAATATTCTTTGTTCCATAAACTTGTTTGTCAATAGCGTACCCCGTTTCATAAATTGCTCATTCGTAGAGTGTCTAATTTCGTATGGAATTCAATTGAGAGATGTAAGCCCCGTAAGCAGGTGATAAAGGAATACTGGAGTATTGCTGCATAAGTAAGGGAAATTGACGATTGAAAAGATAAAGTCATCACGTACACGTTTATCACAAAGCTTTGTTGTTAGATTACCGTTTACGTCGTTTCCTAGAAAAATATCCAAATATGAAACAGATGAGTCAAATTCTGTTGTATCTTTTATTTCAAGCTCACCGGGATATATTGTATCATTATAAGAATGGAAAGAAGCATTGTTAATTGACAAAATGTCGTCGATATAATAATCTAAATGTCGAGTTGAAGGCCACAGCAAGTGTTTTCTTCTTTTTACGTAAGATTTTATAAATACTGTGTGTTTGTCTGTCTGTTGTCAACTTTAACCTTCGCCATAACTTTTGAACCGTGAGAGATACAGACTTCATATTTGGTATGCATACTTCACTAATTAAGTCCTTTCAAATGACACCAAGGTCATTGACTTTTCGACCTTGACTGTGACCTATATGCTAAAAATAGCTTTTTCAAACTATTGCCATCACTTTTGAACCATAGGAGGTAGAGTGTTCATATTTAGTATGCCTACTTCACTAATTAGGTTCTTTCAAATGACACCAAGGTCAATGACCTTGTGACCTATATGCTAAAAATAGCGTCTTCGAACTTTGTTGCCGCCGGGCGCATACTGTTTCACAAACACGTCTTGTAATTATCAACTTCAGTGCTTGCGAGTACAATCAGAATGTTTTCAGCAAAATTATTTTGCAAATGACCAATGACAAGGTAAGTTAATTTACGAGTGCCATTTTTATTGAAAAAAGCAGCTGTCAATAATGTCAAAAGGCGTGGATTTTAATTTATCATGGGGATGGTTGTATATAAAGTTAAAAGGTCATAAGTTTTAATGTTGATTTTGGTGCAAAAAAGTGTTTGTTTTTTTTTCCAATTTTTCCAAAATTTCCTTGGAATTTTTAGGTATCCACATCTGATCTATACTACTTTTCGAATATTTTTTTTTTTGCAGTTTCTCTAAACTACTGTTAATATTTTAGTGAGGAGTAAAAGAAGAGGCTTGGAAGAAAATTTTCTGACCTAATGAAATATTCAATGTATATTTGCTTCTACATGTATAACTTATATAATTAGATAAAAGGGATTTAAATAATCACATTTTTCTTTCCTTCTCACAATTGTAGAGCTTAGAAAATTGTGGTAAAAAATTAGCAAGGACTACATTTTTGGTTGGACTGCAGCGTTTGAAAATGTCTCCTTTTCTGTTCTTAAAATTTCTGACCGATGAATTTAGTTAAAGAACAATCAAAGACTTAAAGAATTTTCTTACGTGACTAAAATTAATAACTACGGACTTGAATTTTAAATATAACAAATAGTTATGATTTTCTGTGACAAATAATAATCTTGTTGGCTTTCGAAAGCTTCTCATCTTAAGACCAGGTTTCAGCAAAAAATCAGAAAAAAGGTATTTTTATGTATTTCAAGTGACTTCTTTGCCATATATATAAACATAAGAAGAAATGGTAATGTATATGAAGCATTTACAAATAAATAGTCCTTATTCCTAAAAATTTAAGAAATAGAGGAATTTTGGACTAGGAAATATTTTATTGAATTAATTTTTTTTATTTAATAGTTTCATCTTTCAGACCCTTTTGAAATTAAAGAAACATCATATGGTTGGCAACAGTATTTTTCATGTCAAGTAATAAGAAAATGACCTTGTTTCTAAAATTTTAAACGATCAAAATGAATCAAATTAATACCATTACTTAGTAACATTGTCTTCTTCAATGTGTAAAAATACAATTGATGTGAGAAGAATCCCTTCTTAATTTGGTAGTATCTTCTGGTAAACCCTATTTAAAATTTTCTCTTATTTGTGTAAGATTCAATATTTTCTGACTCATTACTTACCGTTTAATCAGTGATTTTAATAGCATGGGTTGTGGGTTGTGAATACAAGGCTTAAAATCTTTATTTAACTCTAAAGTACGTGGTCTGGCATGTAAAATTAATTATCATTTCTCTGTAATAAATACATGCATATATGAAGAGTACGTGTTTTAGTCCTGAATCAAAATGGCTACTGATATTTTTACATTTATTTAATCAATTCCACTCCCATTTTAGAAATTTTTAATTAGATTAGAAAAGTACTTATGCCTTGGGATACTATCCTACCTTTCCAAAACACAAAGCTTCAGATATCTTCAGCAAAATCTATCTTCATTATCCTCAAGCTTCATTCATTGTGACAAATTCTATGTAATCTGCACTCTTAACTTAAAAAGAAAATTTGTTTTTTAATCTGAAAAGAAAAACAAAGTTTGGGCTTAATTTGGACAATAAATATCAATGCATTTATATTAATGCACAAAATTACCAAGCATCATTTATCTAACATCGGCTGATAAAAATGTTCTGGCCGGACAGAGAGAGATATATTCCATCACCCAGGTATATATTACCTGCAGGACATAGATCCCTCCCCGCCGAATACAACGGGAGACAATATGTTGATGCTTTCTCCCCTCCCTACCGTGTATACAAACCGATGTCATCTAACAGAATTCAATGGTAAGTAGGGTTGTCTTTAGTACTTCATAGATCATCTTCTTCATATTCTTAAAAAAGATCGTTTTTGTAAAAATATTATTTCATGGTTTTGAAATTCAGTCAAGTAAATGAACACACTTAAAATTCTCAGATTTTTTCGAAGCCAACAGTTGGCTATATTTTCCTAATTTGATCTCTTTTAAATCAAAACTTCTAATAAAATGATCAATTTAAATTCAACATAATTAGGTCTGAAAGTCATGAAGAGGCGGATCAGGGAAAATCACTCGGAAAAATTTTCCGACGTTTTGCGGAGAAGACTGCCATGCAGGGACCGGGATATATTCGCGAGTCTAAGAAGTGGTACGCCAAGGCGGCCTGGTCTATTCTGCTTTTGACCACTATGGGCTGGATGACCTACCATCTTGTTTTTCTAATAGCTCACTATCTGGAAAAGCCTGTACAAACCACAATTTCTTTGGGTTTCAACAAGCTCCATTTTCCCTCCGTGACAGTCTGTAATGTTAATGTGGTTAAATTAAGCGACGTACCATCTACTTCCAAAGATCTCAAGGATCTGATAGCTGCCGGAAATCCAGTGGGGGTAAGTTATATATGATTGCTTGATTGTGTGTTGTTTAACGTCCCTATCGAGAATTTTTCACTCATATGGAGACGCGGCAAGTTCCATATGATTGCTTGATTTATGGCTTGATCGATCGATTGATTGGTGAAGTGATGGGTTGTTACTGTTTAACGCCGAGTCAGTAATATCTCAGGCATATTTCGGCGGTTGGTTATATATGAAAATAAAATACTAAAGTAGTTTGTAGAACTAGAATAGACTGTTTCACGATAAAGTTTGAAGGGCATATTGCTGCATAGTTTTATGAAACATAAAAACAATCGTTCAGTGCCAGAGTAATCTTGAATAGTTTAAACAACGATTTTTAGCGATTTTTTAGCATTGTGACAAGATTTAAAACAATAGCCGATTTATTTCCGTCGGATAAAAATATCAAACACAGTTTAAAGTCAATTTAACCTATAGAAACGTGGGGATATGTAAGTTCAAAATCAGTGAAAATTTTAATATGAACATACATATAGATAACAATTATCATCTTAATCTACACTTAATCTCGTATTTTTATTTTTTAGCTCAGATGCGCCATATACATGTATAGCTTTAACAGATACAATGAAGCGCATTGATAAAATTTTCCGTTTGAATGGAATGTTGTGAGCTATCATTAAAATGTTGATTGTCACATGATGACAAACTGTCATAGTGTTTATTCGAATACCTGTAGAACAGGTTTTTCCATAAATATATATACAGTAAAATTTGTCTAATCCGGACTCTGAGTACTCCGGACTTTTGTCCATTCCGTCCGTAAATTTTAGTCCCATGCACTTCTTTAACAAATTCATTTTTAAAAATTCTGTGTAGTCCGGATACTGTCTATTCTGTATTCCGAACGGCCATACTGGTCCCAACTGCTCTTAATTAACATTAATTATTCCCTCTAATCCGGCCACACCTGAGTTACTTCAAAGAAATTAACACCTTTCGTGGGGAATGTGATAATCCGTGTTTACATTAGCATGACAATTAGTGCCATGAGACGAACTCGGTAAAATGCGGCGGTGACACAGTCCACTTGAAAAATATATTATATTAAATTACAATTAAAAAAGTAACTTTGTTTTAACTCCTTTTAGCACATTATAACATGAACACAAAAATATATGTATGCGATTTACAAATCAAAATATAAATCGGGATCGAAAATCGAACGCATTTCAAAATGGCACCATAACACTGTGGGGGAAGACGTAATTTGTTACATAAAATTAAAAGTTCAATCTAATAATTAGCACATCGTAAATAATTGTGCATTACTGTTAATACATTAAGTGAGGTCTTAGACAAGCGAAACCCGGTCCGCTTGATACAAAGTAGGCCTATATTATGCGTGCCTGTATATTTCGATTGAGGTAACATTTCACCCGACTTTCAAACTTCGTGAACAAATAAGAAAATACAGTAAGTCATGTGAGACTATTTTATAATTTCTAGACTCCAGAATAGTAATTGATTTCATCATTTAATTTTATTTATAATATGCATATGATGTACTTGTAAATAAACAACGAAAATTTTCGAAATTTATATTTCCCTGCATTTTTCCTGCACTCCGGATTCTGTATAATCCGGCCAAATTTTATGGAACCGGCGGTAGCCGGATTGGACAAATTATACTGTAATAGCCAATCGAGTAAACACGTGTTCGGCTGAAACGTGCTTTGGTAACTCCAATAGACATGATAAATTCATAGATATGTGCATATTCCACGCAATTCGAATTTTTCAGAAGTGAGGAGTCTCTAATTATCTCTTCTAATTTTTTTAAAAGTTCCGTTTTAGTACATATCATGTTGTTAGTCACAAAGACTGAAGAGTGGGGTGTCATAAAGCATTATGTCAAATATTTTTTTTTCAAGTTTCTAAAGAAATGGGAATATCACATTAACGATTGACGTTCGATAAGAAACATCCAATCGAAAAATTTTACTACTTCAGTGGGCTTCATTGTAGAAAGCATCATGAAAAAAAAATTTTAAAATATTTATCGAAAAATATATATAAATAAAAATTGCATCTTTTTTTTTTTTTTTTTTAAATGTACCTCCCTAATTCTGTACTTTTAGTGAAAAACCATCATTGCAGAAATAATATATGTTTATCAATGAAGGGCAAGTTGGACGTGAATGTTCTTTGAAAGGTCTTATTGAGAGCATGGCATGTATAAAGACAAGACCCTTATAAAATCCGCCATTTACAATGTAGTCTTCACGTTTGGACAGAATAAGCAGGGAAACATCTTTCCTGGAGGCTATCAAAGTCCAACTTGCTCTTTATTGATAAACATTATACATTTATTGACTGAGTTCGAGGGCAACATGCGTTTTGACAAAACGCATGTGCGCGAGAACAGTCAATAAATGTTTTATTATACCTTTCATTTTATTTTTTTTCTTACATACATGTATTTTGTACTATCTTTTGTGATGTAACATCAGGTCCGTAACTTTTTAACACGAACGAATGAAAATGAGATTAAGCTCCGCCCATTCTGTGACGTAAGCGGTCCAACATCTCACTCAGCGGTCCAATTATTTTTTTTTTTATGCCCGCTCTGTTACAACGCAAAATGTAATAACAACGCGAAATGTAATGAACTGGGATTTTAACATTTTGCGTTATTACATTTTGCGTCGAGATCAACGCAAAATGTAATAATGTGCTTTTTCTTTTTTTCATTTTGCGTTATGTTTTTTTGCCCTGAAGACGACGCAAAATGTAATAAAACAATATGTAATAAAACAAAATATAATTAATTTTTTTAATTGCGTTTAACTCAAAACATAAAATTGATTTAAATATATACATGTAACAACTTGTGAAGCACGCTTTACAAAATATTTAAACTAAAACAATGAGGCCAACGTTACCGCTTTTACGGACATAAATAAATATAAATGCATCTTTTTTCTAACACTGACTTTTATTGAATACACTGTAATTAATTATAAAGCATTTGGCATATTTTTGATGAATACGTCTTATCAAATTTCTAACCAATAACATATTAATTACCATAGATTGACCATAGCAAAGGAAGAAAGAAAGAGAAAGAATTTGTGTTTTTGCTTCTCTGCAATGCTGGTGATTTGTATGATGCAGTATTATATATAATTGTCAATAAACCGCCTTCCCGCTGTATATTAACACCTGCCAGTACAACTGAATAGATTGTTTTAATAGATTCATTGCATTTGTCTATTTTAAAAAAAGCAAAAGCACACTTGTCAATAACACCCACCTATAACAACAACCCGCCCACACACGGACGTTTCTAATTTGCAACACCTTTAATTTGAATACATGTATTAAACTGATTTTAAATACATGTAGCTAATTAAATCAATATATTATAAAATTCATTAATTGTAAGAAATTGCATTTTCCCTTTTGTTTTTATTTTCTTTTCATCAGCCACTACTTTATTGAAAATTGTACTCAATCTGGCTGACCAAAAAGTGTGTTATTACATTTTGTGTTCTTGCCTTTTTCTTAATCTCAACGCAAATTGTAACAATGCAAAATGTAATAATCCAAAAACCGTGTTATTACATTTTGCGTTATTACATTTTGCGTTGATGTCGATGCAAAACGTAATAACGCAAAATGTAATAATCCTCAAAAATATGTTGTTACATTTTGCGTTATTACATTTTGCGGTGATTTCGACGCAAAATGTAATAATCCATGTTTATTACATTTCGCGTTGTTATTACATTTCGCGTTGTAACACCGCTCAGCAAAACATTAGAAATGTTAGACTTTTTTCCGTGTTGATATGTATGGGAACAAATTTTTAAAGGTATAACAAACACTTTTTTCTGCAATGATGGCTTTCACTAAAAGTACGGAATTAGGTGTATTTTTTGAAAATGTAGACATTTTTTAAAAGAATGTTTTCGATAAATATTTTTAATCAGTATTTGTTATCAAGTGGTACTTTCTATTTCTGTTAATCAATGATAAATCTATAAACTGTAAAAGTTTCAACTTTATAAACCACATAGTTTTGGAGCTATTGTAAAAAATAATTATTTTTTTTTTTTGGACATGTTGACCTTTGATGAAACCTTAAGTTTGTGAGGCCCGTGCGACTGGAGAAAGCTATTATATAAAAGGAAGAACCATTATCTTGTTGGTTTCTTTTTGTAGTCTGGTGGCCCTCCTGGTGGTGGTGGCCCTGGTGGTGGGGGCGGTGGTCCCCCTGGGGGCGGAGGTGGCCCCCCTGATGGTGGACAACCGCCACCTGGTCGACGAAAGGTGATACAATTCTGTATTTACTGTCTTTATTTTATTTTTTGTTGATTTAAGTGTACGAAGATGAATGAAATCTTGCTTCATATCATTTCTTTTTTTGGATCAGAGGAATGCTGATACATCGCAGCTACATGAATTTGCTGTCAATTTCACGAAAATATACCTTGAGTTAGACAGGTATCAACTTAAAAAAAATGTTTCGTGTGTGGAAGGGGTTGATCAGTATATCTTTAGCACGTCTATATTTTTTTAATTGCCGTTATTTTATTATTATCGTCTTTATTGTTAATATGTTATTATAACAGAGCTACAAGAATTCGGTCTGGACACCAGATTGATATGATGCTCATGGACTGTTCCTTTAATGGACATAAATGCTACCCTCAGTAAGTTGAGAATAAAGAACGTACATGTATGAGCTCTATCACACCATATGGTGGTGTTATTTAATCGAGAGATATATTCATGGTTATTTTTTAGGGATTTTACATTAATAAATACACCAGAGTACGGAAACTGTTTCACGCTACATTCAGAAAAATTTATTTCCAAAGAAGCCGGGCCAAAGTCAGGTAAAATTATTATATCGTTATCATGTTTATAACAGTGCGACATTAACTATAAGAAAACCCAGACACGACAGTGTCTTGCAGTCTAGAGTTGATATCACAAACATCATTTTATTAAGATATAAATTCCTTAATGTCAAAATCCCTGGGGGAATGGTGGTATTTTTAGTCTTAATAAGTATCCCACCTTTCTCCCGTTGGGGAAACTGTGCCAGATTTGATCATTCTCCCATTGGGATTTTTTTCTCCCACAAATGGGATAAGTGCCAAGGATGTTGACAATGAGTCATTTTCTCCAAAACATTATTAAGAATGGGATATATCCTACAGATTATGATGAGTTAGATATCATAATCTATGGGATATATCCAATGTTTTACAATGTATGGGGTTGGGTTTCGGGGAAACATGTCTTATTGTCAATATCCATGAGATTTATCCCATTTGATCAAATTTTTGAAGAAAAAATCCCATTGGGAGATATCTTAACATTCTTCAATGGGAGAAAGGTGGGATAGTTGTTAAGACTAAAATTCCCACATTTCTCTTATTGGATTATGACTTTTTTCAAAAAAGTTTTTTTGGAAAAAGAGATGTGTGTGAGTTCAACATGAGACCGTAATTACGTACTGCTAAAAATTCCCACCGAGTGCTAAAATACCGGTATATTTTTGACATCGCAGTTAGAAATGGCAGTAAAAAGTCTGGACAATGTCTTTTCCAGAGTTATATGTCACACTGTTTTAAATGCACTTTGTGAGTTTATAGAACATCCTCAGTCTAGTTGCTAAAGATACAGATTGTTGAATGACCTTTGATACAATAAAAAAATGTGCATTACTGTCAATATAATATCGACCTTTAATAAGCTGCATGACATTTATATAGGTATATTTAACATTTAAATAGATACATAAATATCTGCGGCAAATTGC
Organism: Saccostrea cuccullata; assembly: GCF_032062105.1. Classification (NCBI taxonomy): domain Eukaryota; kingdom Metazoa; phylum Mollusca; class Bivalvia; order Ostreida; family Ostreidae; genus Saccostrea; species Saccostrea cuccullata. The sequence continues at coordinate 12,498 of NW_026930888.1, forward strand.
AGAAAAATTAAAACTAGAATAAACTTTAATGACCAAGTTTTGGACGCAGTGATCTCTTCAGCAAATACATTAAGTAGAATGTTAACTGATGTTGTTCACACAAATAGTAAGGCAATTACTTTATTACTGGGTTGTCTACTGAATTTCGAATTCATTTACCTGATAATGACAAAGAGCACACAGTGGGTGTGATGCTTACTCCTACATGACACCTGATCTCACCTCTGATGTTTTAGAAGTCCGCTCTAAATTTGTAATGTTTCAGTGGTCTTTAGAGCTTTATTACACCCCACCCCTGATTGAAAAGAAGGGGAAACTCCTATATAGTGATGGGGGTGTCCGTACGTCCGTTACGTTTTGGTTACCTATTTCTTATCCGCAACTACTCTAATACCACTGAATGAAATTTAATGAGACCTTCACCGATTCTTTAATTGTTACATAGTCCCACTGTATACATTTTTTTGATCAGACACATATTTCGAATTTCCATAGCTATTTAAAACATGGGCACTGTCATAACATTGTAGAATTTAAGGATACCCATCTCTTATCCACAATTCGAATACAATTCAATGCAACTTTCTCGGATTTTTTAATATATCACTGTGCATCTCCTATTTTACGTTTTGATCTGACACTTATTTCGGGGCTCCCAAAGCAAAACATGGACTTTGCCATTAATGTCATATATGGGAGGCGGGGGAGTGAGTATTATTTAGTGAGCTCAATGCTCACAGTACTTCTAGTTCGTGATCTCCAAATATCATTCTCATTTACAGGCCTTTCTTTCATATTCTTCACTGAAAACGACGAGTACGTAGATTCGATAAGCCAGGGCTATGGGTTACGTTTACAAGTACACAATCCAGGAACCTTTCCTAATCCATCTGACAAGGGTTTATCAATACCAACAAGCTTCCATTCAAATATCGGCTTACTAGTGGTAAGGAATGACTGAATCAGAGAAATCACGATTATAATGAATTATAAAATTACAATGATAATGGTGAAAAGTTGAATTAAGTATTGACATGTTCTTCCAGAGAGATGTCAAAAGAGTGCCTCCTCCTTATAGAGAGTGCGAAGACGTGATTGGGTTTGAAAAGAAAAATGGGTTTAAATACACTCGAAATGTAAGAGTTTACGCAGCTGGGTTAAAAATGTACACATATAATGTGTAATGATTATAAGTAAAACGTTGCTTTATTCGATAATCTTGTGATGTATGTTCAATATCTTGTGATGTATATGCTAATCATTATGATGTGTGTACAAAATCTCTAGTGATGTATCTTCTATAATCTTGTGATGTATGTGCAATATATTGTGATGTATATTCAAAATCTTTTGATATATATTCAAAATCTTGCGATAAATATTCTATTATCCCATGATGTATGTGCAATTATATTTGTGTAAGGAAGAGAAGAGGTCTTCGCAGTTTTTGCTTAACAACATTAGCTATCAATTTCTTTGTTTAGAGGTTTCAAAAAATATCAGCTAAATATTTTTGTTATACAAAAGGAAAAATATTTAACTGATATTTTTTTGTAAATTTCATCAAGGTAAATTGAATTTTTTCCTGGTTGCCAAATACATGTATCAAATTTTGTTTTATGGGGTTTCGGTGCCTGATTTTCTCCCTTTGAGCTGTTTGTGCGAAATCGTATTCAAATAAACATTTTTCCCAGAACATTGAGGCACAAAAATTGTTTGTAAAATTCACATATCATTATAATACCAAATTAAATTAAGTTTACACAAAATAGGAATTGAATTTAAAGAATATTATTTTATTCTATACATATTTATTTTAGATATTTTTATTCATACTTTTTTATTGATACTAGTACTAGTCACTTCTTTTAAATTTGAAAATCATTCTCGAAGAATCGGGCATTGAATATTTCCAAGCTTAAATACAGAAGCAGAGAATTCCACCTTAATTGCTAAAGCATAAAAGTTGAATTATACTTTCAGGAATGTCGCAGAACTTGCATCCATGCAGCCATGCGTGACGCCTGTGGATGCCTTCCACCTAACGCTGAAGAGTTCTACTACTTTATAAATAAAACCAATGAATATAAAGGATGTCAGACGGAAGCAGGTATCGCCATTTTATGTAGATTTTCAGATAGAGTTATGATTCATTATTCGAAAAAAGATTTTTATATGCATATATAGTAGATGTGGTAGCTTTTTATGTACGCGAGATGACTTAGTACCAGTTCATCAGAAAATGAATGCAATCATAATCCCTGTTCATTAATTTAAATTGCTACTTTATTACTAATAATTGTTCCAAAGAAATGTATGTCTTAAGTAATTATTTGATTGTGTTCATATATATATATCACAAACCAAAAGGTTTCATAAATGAAGTGAAACTATGAAATATCTATTCTAGTTCTTGCCTAAATCTAGCCCGAAAAATCTGACGTTTTCCTGGCTTTTTTACGATTTTGATATTTTACATGCCAGGATATCAAAATCGTAAATAAGCCAGGAAAACGTCAGATTTTTCGGACTAGCCTAAATCAAATACATTTACACATTCATTGTATGTTTATAAAATGCTGTAATTCTCATTTTTCGATTTTTTCCTCTCATTTCCACATAAACCGGTATAATTCATTTTTTTTTTCTTTTTTTTCATATGTACTTTTTTGTACTTTCTCTTAAATTCTATTTAATTTTGTGTCAGTTATACAGTATATAATTCATTGGTGATATATGAACCTGTTACTATAAATTATGTGTATTATTAAATTAACCTTGTATCTGTGGAGAGGGCTTATACACAATAAACACTAAACGTTCTATTTGCTAGTATATAAATTTTGAACTAAATACTAAATGTACTATTTTTTATATCAAACTGGATACATTAATGTTTCATACGGTTGGAGGTTCCGACACTTTATTTTAATGTTCCCTCGGTCGCCATATTATGAGGACAGATGTTTCTGGAGGCCCTATATACCATTTCATAATATTTACAGTGAAAACAATTTCTAATATTGATATTACTTTATATTTCAAAAATTTATCAAGGATGTCTGAAAAAAATTCATTTTCCCAGGGACATTACCTTGTTTATATAAGATAAAGAATACAATTTCTCTTTTAAATATATTAAATGAAATTGATGACGTGTTATTTTATCAAATGGCCTTTGTATAGATGATCGAGGATTTTTTCAATATAATAAAATAATCGAATCATTGTAATATATTTATTAGCTAAACTTAAGTTTACTGGCTGCTTGAAATTATATGAGTTTTTTTTTAACCGAAAAACTTCTTAGATATCATTTTCTGTACTTTTGGTCTATTTTGTTAGTCATCCAATTCTTTTAAAATATTTTAGATGAATTTCAATGAGAAATTATTTTTTTTAGTTCCAGATACAACAGTTTCTCACAATATGAATATTAAAAGTCATAACTATACAGATTAACAGGGAAAATTTCCTATCTCAGCTCCTATAAAAGTACACTCGTATGAAAAACAACAATTTTGTTTGCTAATGTTTATAACAATTTATTTCTTTGGTAGAGTTTAAATGTTTGGAAGATGTGGAAACAGAATTTAAGTCGTTTAAACGAACATGCACGTGTTTAAATCCTTGCCGGTGAGAAGAAATTGTTTTCTGTTACCTATTTATAATAATCTGAAAATATGAACACAGGTGTATTTATCAGCTGTTTATGGCATCTACGTGTTGACAATTTATTTTGTTTTAAGTGAGCAGATTTATTCCATGAGCAAGAGTGTTCGACAGTGGCCTTCTATGCCCTATGCAGTAAGTAGTTCTCAAAAGGAGGGGTTTTTCTCTTAGGAGTCTGAGTACCCCGGTAGGAATTATTCTTAGTATTTTTACACAAACGTCCTTTTACATAACGATGTTAAGGATAAAGATACTAATTGTTTTCTTTCTTATGTACAAGTTGGAATATAAAGGTTAAAATCTAAAATATAATCTAAAAGAGTCTACAGCGTAGGTTTTTTCTTGCTTTTTCAAATACGAAACAATGAATGAAGTTCACAATTGTAAACAATCAAAGAAGTAAAGTTGGTGAAATTAGTTATAAGGGACTAAAAATTAATGTATTGAAAATATTCCTTTCCGCATTATATGCAATGAAAAGAAAAACTACTAGAGGAATTGTGAGCGATGAGCTCACTAAATGATACCCCCGCCTCCATATAGTTACAAGAGGCCCAAGGGCCTTGAATCGCTCCTCTGATAAATTGTACAATCTATCACTTCTATTAGAAGCCTCCAACTCTATTAGTATCATAAGACCCAAATGCATTAACTTACAAAGTTTGATAATATTTAGCCAGTTAAGACTGAAGATATTGTAATATAATTATAAAATACCATAAGTAGGTCACAGTGACCTACCTTTTGATTGAAATTTTCTGAGAACTCAAGATACAGTAATTGACAAAGACTGATGATTCTAATTAAAGAAGTACCTGAGATATTCAAAAGTAGATCACCATGACCTACTTTTTGGTCAACATTCTCTGAAAACCCAAGATGCATAATCTGACAAAGTTTGACGATTCTAAGCCAATTAGTACCAGAGATAATTAAATATAGCCATCAAATGTCAAAAGTAGGTCACGGTGACCTACTTTTTGGTCGACGTTATCCAAAAACCAAAGATGCCTAAACTGACAAAATTTGATGATTCTAAGCCAATAAGTACCTGAGATATTCAAAAGTAGGTCACCGTGACCTACTTCTTGTTGGACATTCAATGAAACCCTAAGAGGCCTCAACTGACAAAGTTTGATGATTCCAAGCCAATAAGTACCAGATATAATTAAATATAGCCATAAAATGTCAAATGTAGGTCACAGTGACCTACTTTTTGGTTGACGTTCTCTGAAAGCCCAAGGTGCCTAAACTGACAAAGTTTGATGATTCTAAGCTAATACGTACCTGAGATATTCAAAAGTAGGTCAATGTGACCTACTTTTTGGTCAACATTCTCCGAAAACCCAAGATGCCTCAACTGACAAAGTTTGATGATTCTTAGCCAATAAGTGCCTGAGATACTTAAATTTAGCCATAAAAATTCAAAAGTAGGTCACGGTGACCTACTTTTTGGTCGACAATCTCCGAAAACCCAAGATGCCTAAACTGACAAAGTTTGATGATTTTAGGTCAATAAGTACCAGAGATACTTAATTATAGCCACAAAATGTCAAAAGTAGGTCACCATGACCTACTTTTTGATCGTCACTCTCCGAAAACCCAAGATGCATCAACTCACAAAGTTTGATGATTCTAAGCCTATAAGTACCGGAGATACTTAAATAAAGCCATAAAATGTCAAAAGTAGGTCACCGTGACCTACTTTTTGGTCGTCACTCTCCGAAAACCAAATATGCATCGACTCACAAAGTTTGATGATTCTAAGCCAATAAATAACTAAGATACTTAAATATAGCCATAAAATGTTGAAAAGAGATCATCGTGACCTACATTTAGGTCGACATTTTTCAAAGACCCAAGATGCATCTACTGACCAAGTTTGATGATCGTAGGTCTGAAGGTAATCAAAATATGCGTTTTAAACAATTTGAAAACAAATGTAAACAAAATTCAAAAAGTAGGTCACAGTGACCTCCTTTTTCATAAATACGTTTTAAAGTCGTAAGATGCATCAAAGTACAAGATTTGATGATTCTTAACCTCCCAGTGTCTGAAATAATGGGATTTAATGTTTTTAAAAGGATAAGTCATAAAGTTCAAAAAGTAGGTCACGGTGACCTACTTTTAAGTTGACATTGTTCGAGGACACAAGATGCATCAACTGACAAAGTTTGATAATCATAGGCCTTAAAGTGTCCAAAATATGCCTTCAAATCAATTTGAAAACAAATCCCAGCAAAATTTAAAAAGTAGGTCGCCGTGACCTTCTTTTGAGTTAACATGATGTGAAGTCATAAGATGCATCAAATTACAAGATTTGATGATCCTAGTCCTTATAGTAAGCAAAATATACACGTTTTTATTAATTGTAAATTTAGGTCAACTTTGAAGTGACCTTGAGACCACGCCCTTTGCCCCAGGGTAATTCCCCGTGCAAATTTTAATCTTCGACATATCCTGATCCTTGTATGTAAGTTTGGTGAAAATCTGCGTGGTGGTTATGGAGAAGAAGATTTTTTAGCAACCAGTACGTTTGGTTTTGTTTTCCTGATTATCTCCCCTTGTTTAAGGGTCCCAACCCTTATTTTAGTAAAAATGGTAGCCCTTGGGCCAAGGATACCCTGTGACAAATTTGGTACTGATTGGCCAAGGGGTTCTTGAGTTATGGCCCATATTCTAAAAGGTTTACGCACACCGCACACCGCACAAATGGCCATAGCATTAGCTCTTTGAGCCTTTGGCTCAGAAGAGCTAATAATGGCAATGTCCATGTTTTGCTGTGGCCGGAAAACCCAAAATATGTGTCGGATCAAAAAGTAAAATAGGAGGTGCACAATGGCAATATGTAATAAAGATTCTGTGAAAGTTTCATCAAATTCCATTCAGTGGTATGAGAGGAGTTGCGGATAAGAGATGGGTACCCGAAAGCGTAACAGACGGACGGACGGACGGACGTACAGACGGACGGACGGATTAACGATTACTATATACCCTTCCGCTTTTCAAGCGGGGGGTATAAATATACAGTAAGGGATAAGGAACGCAAACTTATTATTTAAAAAGTAAGCTTTCATTAGGAGACACTATGATAGCCAAATACAGTTTTAACAAGCTAATTCAGAGAATTCGTGTCCCCCGCTTAGGGAAAAAGTCGGCTCCCCCTGACTGAATTTGTAGAATTATTAAATGTATATACATGTATACTGAAGGAAATAAAATACATGCATGTCAATATGCATATAAAGATTTGATTGCTTATTCTTTATTATGGGTATAGAAGATTTTTTTATATGGAATATTTATCACACTGTAATGATGATTTTATAACCTCATAAATTTTCATTTCACATGCTGAATACTATCATTTAGTAAAAAAAAAAAGTATTTAAAAAAAAAAAAAAAAAAAAAAAGAAAGGTTCGACCGAGATTCGATCCCGGGCCCTCTCATATTGGAAGCGAGAGACATAACCACTAGACCACGGAGTCGCTTTACATGGAGTGAAGTATATGCAGAACTGAAGTCACATACATGTATATATTCATGTTTTCATGTTCGGTATTCTCAAAATTTTACACAATCCATGGTGTTTGATTTATTTAGCCTTTATTAAACAGTTATAATAGATGTAATAAGAACATGAAGTCCACCGAGAACCTGTTTTATACGCAATAACTCTCCTCATGCCCCTGCGCTAAAAATAGCGACATGTAATACTATAAATACTAATAAAACAAACGGGACGGGGCACTTTGAGAGGGGCGAGAGACGTCCTAGGGAGTTTTGGTATAAAATTACATTGAATAAGCTCAAAATCTTCTTGAGATATCACCCGGAAATGATAGTTTTACACACAGACAGAATGTATAAATTTACGACCTTGAACTTTGACCTTTTGACCTCAAAATCAATAGGGGTCTTCTTTAGGCCACAGGGAGTTGTTATGTAAAATTTCATTGCGATAGCTCAAATGGTTCTAGAGATATCGTGTGGAAACGAAAGTGTTTTAACAGACAGAATTTGCTTATTTCTGACCTTGACCTTTGACCTTTTGACCTCAAAATCAATAGGGGTCTTCTTTAGTCCATAGGGAGTTGCTATGCTAAATTTCATTGCAAAAGCTCAAAGGGTTCTCGAGATATCGTGTGGAAACGAAAGCGTTACAGACAGACAGAAAGACGGACGGACGGACGGACGGACAAACCCAAATTAATATCCCCCACTTTTCAAGCGGGGGACAATTAAATATATTATTTCATGCAAAAGGAGAGCAGATAACGAACAGTGATCATCTTAAAAAAAATCTAGAAACATGATGTAATATCGAATCAAAAGACACTTAGCATCCCAATAATGGAATGTAGGGAGCATATTTGTCCCCCGCTTGAAAAGTGGGGGATATTAATTTGGGTCTGTCCGTCCGTCTTTCTGTCTGTCTGTAACGCTTTCGTTTCCACACGATATCTCGAGAACCCTTTGAGCTTTCGCAATGAAATTTTGCATAACAACTCCCTATAGATTAAAGAAGACCCCTATTGATTCGGAGGTCAAAAGGTCAAAGGTCAAGGTCATAAATTCGCAAATTCTGTCTGTTAGAACACTTTCGTTTCCGCACGATATCTCGAGAACCCTTTGAGCTTTTGCAATGAAATTTGTGGCCTAAAGGATTTTGAGGTCAAAAGGTCAAAGTTCAAGGTCGTAAATTTATACATTCTAACTGTATGAAACACTATCATTTTCGGGACGATATTTCAAGAAGATTGTGAGCTTTTGCAATGTTATTTTATACCAAAACTCCCTAGGACCTGTCTCACCCCTCTCAAAGTGTCCCGCCCCGTTTGTTTTATTAGTATTTATTGTATTACATGTCGCTATTTTTAGCACTCGGGCATGAGGAGAGTTATTACGTATAAAACAGGTTCTTGGTGGACTTTACATTCTGATTACATCTATTAGAACTGTTTAATAAAGGTTAAACAATTAGACACCGTGCATTGTTTAAAATTTTGACAATATCGAACGTGAATGTATACATGTATGTGACTTTATCTTTGCACATATTGTTAGTTTGTACAAAGCGGTTCCGTGGTCTAGTGGTATGTCACTCGCTTCACATGTGAGAGGGCCCGGGTTCGATTCCCGAACGATCCATTTTTTTTTTCGAAATACTTTTTTTTTTACTAAATGATAGTATTCAGCATGTGAAATGAAAAAAATTATGAGGGCTGGCTTGTACAAACTCATAAAATCATCATTACAGTGTGATAAATATTCCAGAATCTTCTATACACATACAATGAAGCACATTGAAGTGGTAAAATTTTCCGTTTGGATGAAACTTTCTGAGTCACATTTTCAACGTCAATTATAACATAATGACACGCCCATTTCTTTAGAAACGAAAAAAAAATATTCGTCGTAATGTTTATAACGCACCACTCTTCGCGACAAGCAACATGAGTTACACCAAAACTGAGATTTTTAAAGTTATAAGAAAGAGAGTTAGAGAGTACCGATTCTGTAAAACACGTATTGCAACGAATTTGTCCATAATTATGAATTTATCATGTTTATTGGAGTTACCATAACACATATATCGGTCGAATATGAGCTTGCTCTGTGTTTATGTAGACCGTCAATTTGATTGGCTATTTTATTTTTAGAATGCCTGTTCTACGGGTATTCCAGTGAACCATTTGACCGATTTTTCCTTTCTAAAGAAATGGGCGTGTCATTGTATGACAATCATCGTTCTAAAGATAGCTCGAAACGTTCCAGTCAAACGGAAAGTTTTACCACTTCAATGAGCTTCATTGTAAAAAAGAATAAGCAATCAAACCTTTATATCCATATTGGCATATTTTATTTGCTTCACTATACATGTATACATTTAATAATTCTACAAATTCAGTCAAGGGGATCCGACCCCCTCCCCCGAACTGCGCATGGTTTACTTTTTCCCTAAGCGGGGGACACAAATTCTCTGAATTAGCTTGTTTTAACATTCAGACTGTCAAATTTCAAAACCTCATATGTCCTTGTCCTGAAATTACAATAGCTACTATCATTTTAAGCAAAAAATTGATCAAATGATTGATTTTTCGAGTATAAAGGAGATTAAACTTTTCAATGAGAACTTGCCTTCACTCATTGGTTGATAATCGAATATGGAAGTCAAATCATCGGCACATTACGCCCATTGCTCAACTGAAGACAGGTGATAAATAAATGGGGACTCTTTGTTGGTCACATGGCAATCTCAGCAAAACGTGGGTTGTTTTCATAGAGTATGTGGCGTAATTATGACACAGTCGAACATATTTTGTTGATTTTTAATTCAGTGCATTTCAGTCAATATTTGTACTTGTTTAAATTAATATAAAAAGGATATACAGCTCAACAAACATTTTAAACTCACATAGTTTTTCGCACAAATTAAGGTCACATTGTTATAATGCAAAACTGTGTATTGTGACAACAAAATATATTTTAAAATTGATTTTAACTTAATTTTGATCATATTCCATTACTTTAAACATAATTCACATATAATATTTGGTAGAATTTTTATATGCTCTTGGATGATATATTATGAGAGATTCCTATTGGTTTTTTCACGGTTTCTCTTCAAATGCAACCGTCTTTGTATCCGTTTATTTTTAAGCATACTTTTGCCTTGCCTTAATACAGAAACAGTGCACTTCGTGTAACTTCTGTACTTTCTGTACATTAATATGACACTAAGGCGCGAGATGATAGAAGTATTTATCATCTGTTAGACTGCTTTCCATGTTAAAAAGATGGCATTTTTCAGTTTAACTTCTTGGAATCTAGCATCATGAAAGATTCCTTCCAACGCAAAATTTCGAAGTTTCAGACCATAAATGTAAAAGAATTTTCTTTTCAATATTTACAATTTACTATGTTGAAAGATAAACAATACTTTATTATCCTATCCTCTCACATGATTTCTTTATGCAGTTTTATCATTTTTCGGCGCTGCATTTCTTCAAAACCAAGAAAAGTATGAAAAATGTGCGAAGTACCTAGAAAAATACTCATCTGTAAGAAGTCAGTTTGAATATTTCAACCAAATAGTATCAAAGAAAGTTCGATTAATTAATTTGTAAATACCTACGATAGAATCATACACATTTAACATCATACAATTTATAAACAAATTCACTTTAAGAACATTTAATTTTAAAACTGAAGATAATGATTTTTAGAGAATATGCACCTTTAACATGAAATATTTATTAATATAACGGTTATGTCTCGTAGTGAAACTCGATAATTTTAAGTTCTATTGCAAGAAAAATGTTACTTTATTTTGTGCAAAAAACCATGTGAGTTTAAAAAGTTTTTTGAGCTGTATACAATAGATAATTGTGGATGTTTGTTTGTTATAAAGGAAGAGACGCATTTTATCATCCGCCATGTTAATATTTTCTTTACTTTATCTACGCCACCCAAATATGGCTGAAATATTGCCGACTCGGCGTTTGATAGCAATCACTCTCTTTACTTACAGACTAGTTTAATGCAGACTGTGTGTCAATCTCACCCAGAGAAGTGCATTATATTGCAACGAATGAGATCTTCTCCATCCGATATGATGTATGTATTAATCAGTGTTACAAAACGATTTTATTAAGGATGAGATTGGCAAGGCAACCGAAAGTGTCGTGTTTGGGGTCTTAACTTTAATACTTTAAACGAAAGTATTGATGGCTTGTTGTTGAATATCTATGGAACAGGCTATGAATTAGTGTCTGTTTGAGTACTGAAGAGAAAAGTAGATGGATACAGAATAAGTACCTCGGAGCCCTAATTTCCCTTGTTCAACTCCAAGCAAGGCATTTGAGTCATATATCATATACAATATACTTTTAAAAATATTTCTTTGTTATGATTCACAAGTCTTTGCTGTTGTCACGTATCCTTATATTTTTCAGTGGATATTTCTCCAAGGTCACTATTTACTATGAGGATCTTAACTTTGAAGAGCTAGTAGAATCGCCTGCATCTACCGTAAGCATTATTTTAGGGGCTACCACACACCTTAGTGGCTTACAAACAAAACATATGACTTACGATTTAACAAACACAAACATTGTAATATTGTATACAGGGAAAATTTCGTTTTGTTTTCGCCTATTTTGCCCTAATCACATTTACCAGGGTTGTACAGCTCAAATCCAATCATGTTTTTTTTTTAATCTGATCTGTCTTATTTGATCATGAGTCAAGTTCATGACACAGTACATGTATTATGATTATTTTGTTTTAAAAAAAAGGAAAAGAAAATTTTTTTTTACATGTATTCACTTTTACCAAAAAAAGCAACTTGCTCTTTCAATTTTTTAAAATTTTAATTGTTGGTTTTATACAGTAAAAAGGGAAGGTGGTGATGACCTTGATACAACAATGACTTTAAATTAACTTTCACATATTATAATCGTTGTGAATATATTTCAGCAAGAGTGTAAATCTGGCAGAATGTTTGATAAAACTTTAAACAATGCAAGTACATGTAGTTTGTACGACGTCGTATTCGTGCCATATTGACAATGTAGAGAATTTTTTTAAAAAAATCGTTTGAACGATTTAGAAAATCCTTTGAACGATTTAGAAAATTGTTTGAACGATTTAGAAAATCGTTTTAACAATTTAGAAAATCATTTGTATGATTTAGAAATTCGTTTGAACGATTTGTTAAATCGTTTGTACGATTTTTTGAATCGTTTGTACGATTTGTCAAATCGTTTGAACGATTTTTTTTTATTCTGATTCGGAACGGAAGGGTACTGGATAAGAAACCTGGTTAAGCTTTTGTATAGAGAAGTCCCTTCGCTGCTGACTATAACAGGGACAGAAACACTTAAAATAAATTGTATCTTGTTAATTAAACTTGTATGAATATTGTTGTAATATTATAATTAGTTAACCATCATATCACGATTACATTCACAGTGTTTTTATGATCACTTGTATAATCTATTTCTTTTCCTTAAACACACTCCCTCCGAATCTTGTATAGAAAGAAGACATCGAATATCTCTTTGAGAAACGGTTAATCCTGCTATAATAGCTTTCTACTACAACCACCTTTATCCATGCAATTGACCACATGGCTTAAGTGTTTTCTCAATGAAAAGAGCTACATCCCCTATGTCGGATTTGTTCTTATGTCTGAATAGTCCCAACTTAACTGTTGTGCTTTTCAACGTTCGTTCACTAACAAAGACTCGGTGAGTTTGCGAAAGGATCTGTGCAATTTCCGAAAAAGTGAAACCCATCTTGAAATATTCCTTGATCAATTTTTCTCTGTCATTCATTAAAACTGTGTGTGGGTACGATGTCCTACTTGTGCAAGGTTTTCTACTACGCTTCTTCTACGTGTAATAACAAGAAATAAAAATTGTACATACGATTTTTTTAAATAGTACAAACGATTTGCTAAATCGTTTGAACGAATCTAAAAAATCGTTTGAACGATTTAAAAAAATCGTTCATATAATTTTCTAAATCGTACAAACAATTTTCTAAATCGTTCAAACGATTTAAAAAATCGTATAAATGATTTTAAAAATCGTTCAAACGATTTTCTAAATTGTACAAACGATTTTCTAAATCGTTCAAACGATTTAAAAAATCGTACAAACGATTTTTTAAAACTTTCTCTGCATTGTCAATATGGCACGAATACGCCGTCGTAAGTTTGCTAGTTTTCTGCAATCTTTAATGAAAAAAAAGAAATTTAAATGATAATTTCAATTATTACATAGTTTGCAGAGTTTGCATCCAACATAGGCGGCGCTATTGGTCTGTGGATCGGTTTGTCTGTGTTGGCAATGTTTGAAGTTGTGCAGTTGATGATCGAACTTTGCGCTTACGGCTTCTATCTGTTGTGTGGCAAAAAGCGGAAAGTCAAAGACCAATTTGTGCGTGACCATGAGAGAGAAAACAAAATAGACATTGGAGAAAAATGACCATCGACCTGCAGGGCTTAGTCAACATACTCATAACTACTAACCGATCTTTACTGAAGCAATATCTACTTACAATTGTTCAAGTTGGACTTGTGGGTTAACACTGAAATTGCAATGTTATGTACATTACATATACATTATATATGTTCTTGTAATCTCTGTATACTGTTGTAAAATGATGAAGAGATTCAAATAAATAATTGATTGATCGAAATTTGTGATTGAAGGATTGTTACTTTCACAGGACTCATCTTAAAAACACTCTTATTGCTAATATCAGTTTTTATTGTTTATATCTTTAAAAACATTTTTAAAAAATTGATCCAATCTAATTAAAATCGGACTTCTTAGATCCGCGCGATATACATTCTGCGTAGAGCTCTGTCACACCAAGCTGTGTCCCCTACGTGGGCAACAGAGTTATTAAGCCGTTGTTAAGTTTTTTTAATCGCCGTGGAATCGCAGGGAAAATACATATTTTGAAATCGCCGTGGAATCGCAGGGAAATTGCAAAAAGTAAAATTGTTACACTGTGAAATTGTCCCAGCGTCCCTACGGCGACCCAGTGGCGACCATTGGGTTTCCACGGCGTTCTCGCAGCATGCTACGGTGGTCTCGCGGAGATCTCTGGGCGAGTGACTGCGCTTCGGGGAAGTTTTTTTAGGCATGCTAGGAGTTGTCACCTTGCGTTTATAGCGTTGTCACTGCGCTGGCTGCGTTCACACTTACGTTCATCATGCATTCTTTACCCACGGTTATAAATACAGAGGGAGTGTAGCACATTTTTCAAAGATTCAAGTTGAGGAAAGTCTTTACTTATGTTGAGAAATATTTAATTAAAAAAGATTTATTTGAATAATTTAGTACTGAATTATCTAAATTTTTATTTATATAGAAAAATCTTTTTTTCAGTTTTATCAATTCAGATGTGTTTTCATCTTTTCTTTAATAATTTTATTTCGAATGTAAAAATACACACTGAAAAGTTGTTATAAAATTTAAACTGAAACATCAAAACAACTTCTGGTGTTATTTTCACTTTACAATTATACGTTAAAGACTCCCATGCTCTTGGTCAGGTGTGCAAAAAAATACGTTAGGATTATTTCTGATCAAACTCTTATTTTGTGAAATGGCCGACAACACTCCAACAATGCCGTGAACGCGCATTGTGATCGCCAACGGACGCTGTAGAAACGCAAAGGGGCGAAATGATCGCAGTGATCCTATTTGTCGTTGTGTGATCGCAGTCAAAAAAAGACGATAAATCTCATAAGAACCGCCGTAAAACCCCTGTTACACCAGGGCTGCATCATCACGGCAATTGCACGGCGTCCTTAAAAAATGCAAAACGCCGAGGTGAGCGCAGTAGAGTCTCCTACAGTGCCGTGACAACGCGGCGAGATCTCCACTGAACGGGGTAGGCCTGCGTAGGGTCTCCTAGATCGCCAGAAAACGGCGCGCACGTTGGGCATTCACAAAGTAACCGCCATGTGATCGCAGTCTGATAAGAAGGCAGTATAGAAACGTAGTATGTTCGCCGTAGCAGCGTGGTGAGATCTCCAACAACGCAGTGAAGACGCACATGATCGCAGCATGAACGCAGTGGTATTAGACTGCACTTCCACGGGAACTTCACGGAGTCCTTGGAGATGTCACCGCGCTTCTATTGCGCTTTTACTGCGCTTCTGATTAGATTTATAGTCTTGTGATTTTTTCGATTGCAATTACACAGCGACAGCAAGGAGTTGTCACTTCGAAGATTGCGCTCCCTTGGCGTTTCTACAGCGTCCATTGGCGATCACAAAGCGCTTTCACGGTGTTGTCATCCAGCTCAGAAAACAAAAGCAATGGCCTCATAGTTGCACTCCTGACCAGGAGCATGGGAGTAGAATTGGGATGAAGAATTTACACCAGAATATGTTCTGTTGCTTCAGTGGAGTTACTAAAACTTTAAAACACCTTTTCAGTGTGTGTTTATTTTTTGACATTCAAAACTTAAAAGAATTTAGCATTAAACTAGTGTTAATTGTAACGGGGACCGTTACAGATGTTCCCCAAAAGCTCCCCAAATCCCTTTTTGTGCCTAATTCCTGTTTTTACCTACATCGGATGAACAGTTTACAAGATAAGTGCCCAGGAAGAAGAAAAATAATAAGAAGAAGAAACAGAGTAAAAACAATATGTTCCCCAACTTCGTTTGGGGAACATAATTATACATATAGATCATCTTTGATTAAAGAATATTTCTTTACACAGTAGAAGTCTTTTCATCGTGTAATCTTTTTTTAAAAATGTCCCATACCATATAAATAAGTATCCATGGGTGATGAACGCATTGTGAACGCAGCCAGCGCATTGAGAACGCCGTGAACGTGAGGTGACAACTCCTAACACGCCGTGAAAACTCCACGGAAGCGCAGGCAATCGCCAAGAGATCTTTGTGGGAACGTTGTGACACGCCGCGAGAACACCGAAGAAACGCGTCGGTCGCCGTCGAGACGCCGTGACATCTTCACTTTGTGAAAATTTTACAGAAATTTGTGAAATTTCCCTGCGATTCCGCGGCGATTTTACAAATTCAACAACGCCGTAAAAACTCTGTGTGGACGCAGCTTGGTGTGACAGAACATTAAAAGCGCGATAGAAACGTTGTGACATCCCAAGGACTCCGCGAGGTCTCCTCGGAAGCTACTATCACTGCGTTCATGCTGCGATCATGTGCGTCTTCACGGCGTCCCTACGGAGCTCACCATTGCGTTGTTAGAGATCTCACCGCGCTGCTTCGGCGATCATAAGTTACGTTTCTACTGCGTTCCTATCAATCCGCGACCATACGGCGCGTATCCTGTGCATGCCCAAAGTGCGCGCCGTCCCCTGGCGTTCTAGGAGACCCTACACGACTTCTACCGCTATCAGTGGAAATCTCGCCGCGTTGTCACGGCGTTCTTGGAGACTTTGCCCCTGTCACAGCGGATGTCCTCACTGTGTCCGTAAAAAAATGCAAATCGCAGAGGTGAGCGCAGTAAAATCTACTACTACTTGCCGGTGGAGGGCAGTGCTTTAGACCTACATGTGTACTCGGCACTCAGGATCATTACACATTGAAGAATCTTTTTTATATGCAGTCTGGTATATATTGCGACGCGAAGCCTCGGTTTATACGACTTATCTGCTCATTCCACAGTGAATTTGAACGTAAGGATCAAAATTAAACGCTCTAACAATTGTGCCAAGCGGCAACAACTAATATAATTGTATGACAAACTTGATGAATATACATGTATAGGACTCACGGAGGGTGTGATCGTTCAACAGGGGAGTTTACTTTTGCTACACATTATCCACCTCTGAAATTTCCGGGGTCCATGTTTAATGTCCTGTTCACTGATTTGTTTGAGATTTTTTGAGATCGATCACTGCATGTTCTCATATTAACCTTTTTCACATTTATTTTTATCATAGAAGTTCAATGCTATAAAATAGGTATTAAAGTATAAAGATAAACGCAAAGTTAGGTTTTGTCTATCTCTGCACGACAAGAGAGTTCCCGAGGAATTATGCCTAACTTTTGGGCTCTCTCTTCGTGTTTATACGTGTATTCATACTTTTATAGCCTCTCCTGTGCTTCCATTTTAATGATTTTTGCTGTCATTTTGCTAAAGATTTCTTTTTTGGGGGGGTTGTAGTATTGTTTAGACTAAAGTAAAATTGTTTAAAGTTTATTCAAATGTCATTTCTATAAATTCATTCCGTTTTGCGTAAATCGTATGTGACATCTGGTTCAAAATAAATATCGGAAGAGCGTCAGTGACTGCAATAATAAACCTGTGAGGCGATAGACGAGACCCAACGTTAATTTTATAAATATGTATTTTATTTAAACAATAAAATGCTTTCTTTGTTTGTTATTACTGGAATGAACGGAAGCAGCTGTTGCAGAAAAAATACATAACCCGCGTAAGCGGGTTATGTAAATTTTTTCTGCAATAGCTGTGACCGTTCATTCCAGTAATAACAAACAAAGAAAGACATTTTATTGTTTATATTTATATCTGTTTAAATTATCATTTTAAGTAGGATTAAAAATATTAATTATTGTGTTAATGATGCGAACGTCTTTGTACGTTTCATTGATGGAACGGCCACTGATCAAGAAATCTGTACAGGTGATATGCCTAATGTAGTTCATGCAGTGATGAACGCAATGGGTTTTCTTAAGAAATAAAGAAGAAAATATTCAGTGGATGTAAATATTTATCAGTATCAGAATGAAATGTCATGAAAGTAGACCATGTTTACGTAATATTTCATTATTTTTTACTTTGAATAAGTATTAATATTTACACTACTTCGAAGGAAGTTTTTTTTTATAAAGTGTAATCCAGCAGCTATAGTTTCCAGCTGATAATTCCTTGTTTCCTTGGAGCTTCTTCGATGCTGATCACGGAAGCCTAGTTTTAGAGCGTTTGCTTCCTGATCAGGGGTCAAGGGACACACTTGATTGGGACCCTTGTAGATGGGGAATGTCAGGGGTTGGAATTTGTATGTCTAAATTGAGTGTTCAGAAGGGTATTGAATACGGCGGAATATCATCTGCAATGTTTTGAATTACTGCAGTTGTTGTTTTTTAAGGATATGAATCCTTTGATTTAAAGCATTAAATGTTAGTTCGAAAGGGAAGCTTGAAGAGATAACTAGCTAAGAGTGGAAAAAATATATTTAATATAATAGTGTTGGGAATTTCTATGCTCCCGTAAACAAAGTTTCGGGGGTATAAAGTTTTTGTCGTGTCCGTCCGTCTGTCTGTCTGTTTATCCACAAAAACTTTAACCTTGCCCATTACTTTTGATTCAGTGGAGCTATGACTTTCATATTTCACTTGTGTATTCCTTGTGACAAGACCTTTTATTGGATACCAACAATTTTGACCTTTTGACCTTGACTTTGGAGATTTTTGTACTTGTGAAAAAACTTTTACCTTGGCCATAACTTTTGAACGGTAAGGGATAGGGCTTTCATACTTCACATATGTAATCCTTGTGAAAAGACTCTTTATTGGATACCCAGAACTTTGACACTTTGACCTTGACCTTGGAGTTTGACTTTAAAACAAACCTTGATTAGAACTTTTAAAGGGTTAGGGCTAGTGCTTTCATACATTACATATTTAATGCTTGTGACAAGACCTTTCATTTGATAGCAAGACCTTTGACCCTATGACCTTGACCCTGGACCCTGAGGTTTGACCTACTTATCAAATTTTTTAACCTTGGTCATAACTTCTGAACTGTTAGAGCTAGGGCTTCCATACTTTACATATGTATTCCTTGTGGCAAGACCTTTTACTGGATACCAATCACCTTGACCTTTTAACCTTGACTTGGAAATTTTCGTCTTATGAAAAAACTTTAACCTTGGCCATAACTTTTAAACACTAAGGGCTAGTGATCTCATACTGTACATATGTAATCCTTGTGAAAAGACCCTTCATTAGATACCAAGATTTCCAAACTGATGAAATTTTTTTTACCCTGGCCTGATTTCATATTTCAGAGCTGTATTTCCAGTGAGTTTGCATTTAAGAAAAGTTTAATCTTCGCTAATTTTTTGCCATACGGGGGCATCAGTGTTTCACAAACACATCTTGTTTATTTATGTAAAGAAAGGTTTAAAACATCACGTACCCGAGACAGATAAATATTAAACTACATGTATAAAAAATTTAAAATATTTATGGTCAAATCAGGGACCTATATACGGGTCAAATCTTCACTCCATATTACATGGTAAATGATATTGTGTTCGATGGTTGATTTTACTGCAATTAAATAACAGAAAAATCTTCTTAACAGAATTATACCCTTCATACATTATAAAAATAATTTTTTTGCCACTGTATTTTGTTTTTAGTTTGGTTTATTTACAATAATAAAGGTCCCCAAAGTTTTCACCCACCCGCTTGACGCCATACTAGAATGCTATCCTTCCCTCTTTCGTGCGGCGGGAGGCTGAGAAGTCCTTCTAAGACTACCCTACCAAACCAATCGAGCGGACTAAGAAGGGTTCAAATCGAGGCCCGGGTTCCATTCCGTTGCTGTTCTTCTGCCAAGCGCATATCGTCGCAAACGACGGTAGGAGAGAGCTAAATGCGGACTCCGGGCCGTGGTTTGAGAAGCGCATACTGACACAAGAAGTACGTGTCTTTCACCCGTATAAGCCATATAAGGTGACCTCTACCGGGTGCATATGATTTTAAAATTCTTGAACGGGACGTAAAATAACATGCAAACAATTTTAAAGGCGTTTAATTAATGATGAATTTTCTCATCATATATGCCAGTGAACTTGAAATAAAAGATACCACAAATTCTAACACACCGTTTGCTTAACAACAAAGCTTTATGATAAACGTGTTGACCTCAACTTTTCAATCGTCAACTTAGTCGCCTGCGTGGCGCAGTAAAAAAGCACAAAGCTCTTGTGTCCCGGAGTAAGGAGTTTATTCTTATTTTATACATCGCGCGTTCCAGTCCAATTGTGGGGCGTGGAGACAGGTCATTCGGATGCGAGGTAGGTGCGCCGTGCTGGCAATAAAAAAACCCTCAATGAAGATCGAGTCAACTTCTTTCAGTACCAAATTTTATTCATTTTCATTCACGCAAAGTACTTTACCCTTATTTCACTTTTTCACTTTAATGTACATGTAACAAATAGTGTGTGTGTGTGGGGGGGGGGGGGGGGGGCAACCGTTCTTTTATAAACATTTTCAATAGTAAAATCTATGTTTGAACCCCACCCCACCCCCCTTGTTGCTACGTACGTGCCTGCCAAACAACATAACTACTGACCGTGGGAAATACCAAAATCGATCTGAAGAGGTTCAAGAGGAGAAGCTGAAAATATATTGTATTTAAAACAATTTTTTTTCATTCTTCATAATGATGAAACGTGTGTAATGTTTAATGGCGAAACATTTTTTGTCCGAGTTAACCAGAAAAGGTGCGGGATCAGACTTGTTTACATCATGGCGGCCATAGCAATTCAAATTCATGACATTTGACAGAAAGTGTTCACGATCGATCATTTATATGTACAGATAGCTGCCAACGAGGACGGAACTCGAGGTAAAATAAATATAACTCTGCTGGAGATAGAGTATGTCATTTTAAATGACAGATCTGTCCATTTTTTTGATAATTTCAAAACCTAGGTTTTGAGACTGCGACTGTCGACTATGCATCTTTCCTTTATTTTATTCACAATGTCATAAGAGATGGACAGAGATCTTATGTCAAATAAGCCTTTATGGCCAATTACATTTGCGAAAGGACCAATACAACCGATTCTTTTTGTAAACAACAACGTATGCGTGTAAACAACAGAAATGGTGAGAAAATTCGGAAGGAAATTTGAATTAATAGCAAAAATGGTTTAGATTACTTGTCCAAATGAGAAATGCCTAAAATAATTTGCGTAAAAGCATACTTTTGATAATTTTTAGACCCATATACTTTACAAAAGCCTTCAAAGTGCTGGATTTGAATTTTTATGAAAATTCCATACATTGGTGAATGGTCAGCTGTTGCTCCAACAGAAAATGTACAAAAAGAATGTACAAAATATCCATCCCAGAATTCACATATTTATTACTAGTTGTACAATCAATACTAGATTGCAATCAACAAATATACAGTGTGCAGTGTTATTTTTCATTTCCCATTAAGATTCATTTCAGCGCTGACAGATAAGTCGGACCATAACAATGTCGGACCATAACAAACTTCTACCATACCGAAGTCGGACCATAACAAACTCGGACTACCGTATATATATATATATTTAGTAATAACAAATCCCTGTGTTGAATTATGAAATTAATTTGTATTTTGTTAGATGTATTAAGTTGAAGACTATAGATATGTATGTTTTACCAATTAAAACAATTTTAAAAGACTTTTTTAAAAGTTTTTATCCATGTTACAGTCGAATACGCCTGCTGAGAAAATGTATGTACCTGTCATGTTATTTTCCTAATTTCTTAATATGTTGACGGTGCGACCGTTAGAGCGAGCGCAAACTCTTTTATTGTTTTAATTTAGATCGGGCTCGTCAAACCGCACGTGACATTTGGTGCGTCTAGACTCTGACATCACATGATGTCGTATGTAAGTTACAAATACCAAGAAAAAAACTTATCAGTGCTGAAAGTTAAGGAAAAAAGTTACGTTTACAATTTATTTTCAATATGTATCCATTTAATCAAGGCGAGTAAACTTTTTGTTGAACATTTGCCGTCATTCTCGCGAGAACGCAACTTTGCTAAGTGATGCATTGTGGGTCAAAATTACTGCGGCAAAAAATTCTAAAGAATGAATGTGCAATAGTCCGAATTTTCTCTTCGCCCAGGCGTTGTCGTTAGAGCTCGCAGTTACGAGCGTCGCTTTGCGACGCTCGCTGCGCTCACTATTAAATATATTAGTAGATAAGGCCTAGAAAAAAAATATGTTTGTTTCCGCTTTCAGGCTGAAAAAATATAGGGTATAGGTAGGTAGGCAATTTTTTTTTTTTTTTTGAAAAAAATTTTTTTGCTTCTTTAATCAAAACGTGTATAGAAGTAACATTTAATGACAAAAGAAATGGTGTTTTCAAGCATTACTGTGACTTAACTTATGATAGAAAGGTGACCCAAACTTCTTTCTGTCTTGAAAAGCTTGCAAAGTTGGAGGCTATAATTCCCTGGTTGAAATCTTGCACATCATGGGACAAAAGCATTAAAAAAATATTTAGGGTTGGCACTATAAATTAAGGTTGGTCGGGAAAGCGGAAACAAACATATTTTTTTCTAGGCCTAAATTACTTTAAGAGAATATTTGGATGCAAAGAAAGTAAAAAACTTAATTTACCCCACCCCCAAACCAACAATCAATCTTACGTCTCTGTAAATATTAAATCATTCATTATCATTGTGATTTTCTTTACATTTACTTACCGGTTTAAGTAAATTTAAAAACGAAAATGAAATCAATTATTCATTATTATTTTTTTTTTTACCTAAAAACATAAACTACATCATCTATAAAAATAATAGTCCAAATCTTCTTATAGAGGAAAGGTCTCGTCAAGTAAGAGTAATGATCTCTTTTAATATTACTGCAAACTTATAAGTTAAGATTAATAGCTAAGCATTAAATAATATATTTTTTCTCATTTTTTATTAATTTGTCTGTTGTCAACTAAATACTATATAAAAATAAATATATTAAATAAAATCATTAAAGCTCTCAAAAAATAACCAAGCGTGTAAATTTTCTTGACAAAGGAAATCTGTAAAAGCAATACACACTCATGCAAAATTGTGCTTTCAACAATTGCTTTTGTCTGGTTATACGTATCTATATGGTCTATAAAAGTCATTTATTATATGATTGAATAATTTCCATCTCTCTGATTGGCTGAGATCCAACTATGTTAGAAAAATACTACGTTGTATTGACCTGCACGTGACGTTCCAGGTCAATACAAGGATTTACTTCCTCTACATTGATCTAAAATAGATTGGGAAATTCCAAATTGATACAAATTGTTTTGGAAAGCTATTTAAACGACTGTGATTTTTTTTCATGTGAAAAAAACATAAGCAAATATATATTTTAGGGTGAGGGTGGTAAGATAGAATGCAGGGACCCCCCTCCAACACTTGAACTGAACAACATGTTTTTTTTGTTTTTATACCCGCACTTTCTAAAGAAAGTTCGGGTATATTGTTGTTACTCATGTCCGTCCGTCCGTCCGTCCGTCCGTCCGTCCGTCTGTCACACTTTTCTTCCCTGAACTACTCCTACATTTTACACAGTAGCTTAATCATCTTTTAAGAGATGGTTGGTGGTGTCATGTAGATGTGCAGTAAGGTTTCGGAATTTTGATTTTGCCCCGGGGGGTCAAATGGGGGTCGAAAAATGACGTTTTTTGTGCAAAAAGTCCCGTCTTCCCTGAACTCCTTCTACATTTAATTCAGCAGCCAAATCACCTTTTGGGGGATGATTGGTGGTGTCATGTAGATGTGCAGTAAGGTTTCGGAATTTTGATTTTGCCCCGGGGGGTCAAATGGGGGTCGAAAAATGACGTTTTTTATGTAAAAAGCCCCATCTTCCCTGAACTTCTCTTACATTTTACTTAGCAGCCTAATCATCTTTTTTGGGATGATTAGTGGTGTCATGTAGATGTGCAGTAAGGTTTCGGAATTTTGATTTTGCCCCGGGGGGTCAAATGGGGGTCGAAAAATGACGTTTTTTGTGCAAAAAGTCCCGTCTTCCCTGAACTCCTTCTACATTTTACTCAGCAGCCTAATCACCTTTTGGGGGATGATTAGTGGTGTCATGTTGATGTGCAGTAAGGTTTCAGAATTTTGATTTTTCCCCTGGGGGTCAAATGGGGGTTGAAAAATGACGTTTTTTCTGCAAAAAGCCCTATCTTCCCTGAACTCCTCTTACATTTTACTAAGCAGCCTAATCATCTTTTGTTGGATGATTAGTGGTGTCATGTAGATGTGCAGTAAGGTTTTGGAATTTAGATTTTGCCCCGGGGGGTCAAATGGGGGTCGAAAAATGATGTTTTTGTGCAAAAAGTCCCGTCTTCCCTGAACTCCTTCTACATTTTACTCAGCAGCCTAATCACCTTTTGGGGGATGGTTGGTGGTGTCATGTAGATGTGCAGTAAGGTTTCGGAATTTTAATTTTGCCCCGGGGGGTCAAATGGGGGTCGAAAAATGATGTTTTTTATGTAAAAAGCCCCATCTACACTGAACTCCTCTTAAATTTTACTTAGCAGCCTAATCATCTGTTGTGGGATGATTAGTGGTGACATGTAGATGTGCAGTAAGGTTTCGGAATTTTGATTTTGCCCCGGGGGGTCAAATGGACGTCGAAAAATGACTTTTTTTGTGCAAAAAGTCCCGTCTTCCCTGAACTCCTTCTACATTTTACTCAGCAGCCAAATCACCTTTTGGGGGATGGTTGGTGGTGTCATGTAGATGTGCAGTAAGGTTTCGGAATTTTAATTTTGCCCCGGGGGGTCAAATGGGGGTCGAAAAATGACGTTTTTTATGTAAAAAGCCCCATATACCCTGAACTCCTCTTACATTTTACTAAGCAGCCTAATCATCTTTTGTGGGATGATTAGTGGTGACATGTTGATGTGCAGTAAGGTTTCGGAATTTTGATTTTGCCCCGGGGGGTCAAATGGGGGTCGAAAAATGACGTTTTTTGTGCAAAAAGTCCCGTCTTCCCTGAACTCCTTCTACATTTTACTCAGCAGCTTAATCACCTTTTGGGCGATGGTTGGTGGTGTCATGTAGATGTGCAGTAAGGTTTCGGAATTTTGATTTTGCCCTGGAGGGTCAAATGGGGGTCGAAAAATGACGTTTTTTATGCAAAAAGCCCTATCTTCCCTGAACTTCTCTTACATTTTACTTAGCAGCCTAATCATCTTTTGGGGGATGGTTGGTTGTGTCATGTAGATATGCAGTAAGGTTTCGGAATTTTAATTTTGCCCCAGGGGGTCAAATGGGGGTCGAAAAATGACGTTTTTTATGTAAAAAGCCCCATATACCCTGAACTCCTCTTACATTTTACTTACCAGCCTAATCATCTTTTGTGGGATGATTAGTGGTGACATGTAGATGTGCAGTAAGGTTTTGGAATTTTGATTTTGCCCCGGGGGGTCAAATGGGGGTCGAAAAATGATGTTTTTTGTGCAAAAAGCCCTGTCTTCCTTGAAGTCTTCCTTAATGTTACTCAGAAGCCTAATCATCTTTTAGGAAAGTTAAATATTTTGAAAATTATGTAAAACATCAACGTCAAGGGGTAACAAGATGTGTTTGTGAAACACAATGCGCCCGGCGTCAACAAAGTTCGAAAAAGCTATTTTTAGCATATAGTTCACAGTCAAGGTCACAAGGTCATTGACCTTGGTGTTATTTGTAAGAACTTAATTAGTGGGGTATGCATACTAAATATGAAGTCCCTATCTCCTATGGTTCAAAAGTTATGGCAAAAAGTAGAAAAAGCTATTTTTAGTATAAAGGTCACAGTTAACTTCACATGGTCATTGACCTTGGTGTTATTTGAAAGAACTTTATTAGTGGAGTATGCATACTAAATATGAAGTCTTTATCTCTTATGGTTCAAAAGTTATGGCAAAAAGTGGAAAAAGCTATTTTTAGCATATAGGTCACAGTCAAGGTCACAAGGTCATTGACCTTGATGTCATTTGAAGGAACTTAATTAGTGCAGTATGCATACCAAATATGAAGTCCCTATCTTCTATGGTTCAAAGGTTATGGCAAAAAGTGGAAAAAGCTATTTTAAGTATAAAGGTCAAATTCAAGGTCACATGGTCATTGACCTTGGTGTTGTTTGAAAGAACCCTTTTAGTGGAGTATGCATACCAAATATGAAGTCCCTATATCCTATGGTTCAAAAGTTATAACAAACATGTGAAAAACCTATTTTTAGCATATAGGTCACAGTCAAGGTCACAAGGTCATTGACCCTGATGTCATTTGAAAGAACTTTATTAGAGGAGTATGCATACTAACTATGAAGTCTCTATTTCTTATGGTTCAAAAGTTATGACAAACAGTTGAAAAACCTATTTTTAGCATATAGGTCACAGTCAACGTCACAAGGTCATTGACCTTGATGTCATTTGAAAGAACTTTATTAGAGGAGTATGCATACCAAATATGAAGTCTCTATCTCTTACGGTTCAAAAGTTTTGGCCAAGGTTAAAGTTGACAACAGACAAACAGACAGGACAAAAACAATATGCGCCCCGAAAAAATTCGGGCACATAAAAAAACATCGCATGCTGGGAAACACCTTGAATTCTTATGAGTAATTTATGTACATGTCAAATGTGAGAGTCATATCTCATCTCAATCAAAAGTTATAAGCAAATGCAACATTTTTGAAAAGTAGGTTAGGCTTGATCGCTTCAAGGTCAAGGTCACAGTGTAAAAGTCATGATTTATTTGGAAAGGTCTTATCACAGGTAATAATATACATGCATTATGATATGAAGGCCCTAACTTTTCTCTTTCAAAATGATGAATTTATAACAATTTAATTTTTTTGCAAGTTGGTCAAACTTCTAGGTCACATGTAAAAAAAAAACCATGCCATTCTCACAGGTAAATATACTAATACATAAGTTTAATATGAATGTCTCTTCTCATTCAGTAGATATGACCGTGATAACCAAGGTTAAATTTATTGAGACAGATGGACTGAGTCTGACATACAAATGTACATATTTCTATATGAATTGGGTAAAATTGGCCCAGTGGTTCTAGAGAAGTTAAAAATGTAAAAAGTTTTCAGACAAACAGATGGACAACACGTCACGACAGACATTATATGCTAAGGAAACCAAAAAAGCTCAAATGAGTGTTTTGAAAGGGTTACAATATGGTTGGAGTATTTGAAAAGCTGTTTTTTTTTCCTGAAGAGATATGCATGACCAACATATTCATGTTTTATACTTTCTTTAGTGATTTGTTTGTTTGTTGTGAATACATCTTCCCTCATTTGGAGACACCACCAAATAATAATGAAGATAAGATGTGTTTGTGAAACACTGATGTCCCAGTATGGAAGCCTATGGCGAAGGTTGAAGTTTCTCAAATATATGTCAAAATCAAAGGTCAAGGTCAAAGGGTTCAAATTGTTAGTATCAGATGAAAGTCTTGTCACAAGGAATGCACATGTGAAATAAAGAAATCCTTAGTAATTCCTGTTCAAAAGTTAATTGCCAAGGTTAATTTTTTTGTTTAAGTGGTTCAAACTCTAGGGTCAAGGTCAAACATATTTATACCTGTTGACAGTTCACAATGAATACAATATGTCATGATAAGTATGAAAGCCCTAGCACCTACTGATCAAAATTTAGGCAGAGTTTAAAGTTTTGTATTTTTCTTGTAAAAATGTGTATCCCATGTCAAGCGATCAGAGGTAAAAATTAATGGTACCCAAATAAAAGGTCTTATTAAATTGTCACAAGAAATAAACCTATAAAATGTGGAAGCTATTTGTATAGCCCATCCCACTTAAAACTTATGGGCAAGCTAGCTAGGATTTAATTTCTGCAGACTTATAGACAGACATACTATAAACACAAGAAACAAAATATGTATAATAATTAGTCAAATGGAAAAAAATATACTATTTAACTGGAATAACAAAATACATTGTTATTTCAGGGACAGGAAGTGGGTAGGAAGATTGGAATCCCCCCCCATCCCCCCCATCTGGCATTTGCTTTGTTATTTAAACAAGACTATATACTGTAGCAAGTAAAAAATGACTCTTGAAATCCTCTCCCTATAAACTTAGAAAACATTGACCTCACTATCATTGTTTTTTTATTTGTTTATTTGTTTTCATTTTTTTTCTCCTGCTTGTCACGAAATTCTGGGCTGGAATTTTTTGACTGAGATGTGTACCCCCCTCCCTACTCCCGAAAAAAATTCTGGATCCGCACCAGTATTGGCAGTAACTGAATGTCACATCGACAACGGGAGATAACTTCACAATATGAAATTCGTCTAGTGTGGCATGCGATGATCTTTCACCCTTTTTAAACTTTAACCTAATAGTTCGGGTGTATTTTACCCCCCACTACACTAAAACTTCTACTTACCGACTCCCTGTGTCTCAACTTCATGAAATATAAATCCAATTATAACTCAAAATGAATTAATCCAATGCACACCAGACTGCAGCCATGTGCCATTTTGGCGAAGCTTCCTCGATTCCATCACCTTATCAGATGAAGTGGGAATCGGCCGAGGTGTGCCAAATGGTGTTTAATCTATAAATATGATAATGGGTGACGCAACGTGATGTGATGTAGAAATTTACATGTTCACATGTATAGTACAAGAACAAATTTTAAATTAATTCATAACAAACGATATTAAATTTTAACAAACCTTTTCCATCTAGCCTATTCCAAAAAGTATGTGCTGTGTGATTATGGTGTCGAGGGGGGGGGGGGGGGGGGGGGGGGGGGGTTAGTAAATTAAGGAAGGCTCCCACTTTTACGGATCCGGTTCTAATTTTACACATCAATATAAAATTCTAATTTTCACTTGTCTATTGATATCATTTTTTGGGGGTGAATGAAAATGAATTAGCAAGTATATATTTGTTTATCATAGTGTTTTTGTGCATAGAAAGCATTTAATACACATTATTTATGGAAATTAACACTTAGCACTATGTCCATAGGATCTATATGTCATTTTGTTCATACACAGACACAAAGTTTGAAATTTCTTGTATGGACCTAAATCTTTTTAATTTTCTTTTAAGCAAACTAACCTGAGATCTATTTTTATTGACTTAGAGCCTATATAATCCATTTAATTTTTACTTTTAATAAATTTTGCTATGAATAATAGAAAAAAATGATATTCCAAAAATGGGGGTATACGTCTTCAAAATTTAGACTGTTTTGTTAAAATTCTCTGGTCAACCATAAGAAAGTATGTGTTTTTGTATATAATTCTTAATAGTTTTAAAGAAAAAATGGCATCTAAACAGTTTGGATTTTGAGAATAATAAAAAATAGAGATCTTCTGAGATTTTTTTCAGAAAGACATGGACAGATTAAACATCAATTTGTTAATGTTTTGCAGTAAAGATTTCAAATATTCTCTTGGCAAATAAATATTTTTGATCTTTATAAGTTTTAACATAAATTTGATGTGATTTGGTGCATAACTAAAAGAAATATGATTTCACACTCCTTTATGTTCAATTTTGGTTGTTGATTTTTTAGAGGTATGTGGTCTGAGACATGTTGTATGAAAATTAACCTGCAAAGATACGTCTTTTATGGATGTTTTAGTTAGTTTAAGACTTATTCAAGGTATTCAGATTAAAAAAATTGACAGTTTGACAGAAAATTCTGAAGGTACGGACCTACCTTAAAAAGGTCCTATTATGAGCAAAACATATATCAAAATCTAATTTCAGACGCGGATACAAATTTTTTCGGGGGGGGGGGGGGGTCCACCTCAGTCAAAAAAAAATCCTATAGATCCGTGCATGAATTTACATCATTAATAAAATTCAGACTGGTATATAATGAATTAAACATGTATAAAATAAATATAAGAGGTTCTGAGTTATAGGTTACAGGGTCTGAGAATTTCATACTCAATTTGATGAATACATGTAAATTATAGAATTATTTTGACTATTTCTTTGGAAAGCCGCCCAATATGTAGGAGCGTGTATTTAGAGGCAAACACCTTAGTGCGGGTATTACTGTCTCATGACAGCATCTAGTTTTTTTTTTTTTTACTTTTTGGCAGTCAGTTTTCCCTGATAATACTCCTTCCTTTCAAAATCTATCCTGTAAAAAGACTGACATTATATTATTTTTTTCATGGCAACTAAAATTGATTAAAAAAACCCATTTCAAATTGATACGACTGGTAAGGTTTATTCACATTTGAATTCTGTTTCTCTCTTGTATTTGGCTAGGACTTAATTAAATGCAAGTTAACAAGTAATGAGCTGTCTCATTTTATCAGTGAATCATATAATAAAACAATTATTGCTGCTTTTTTTGGTCAATACAATGATTTAGCCATCTTCGAAGTACAATATTCACCTCGCCCTTCGGGCTCGGTGAATATTGTACTCCTCAGATGGCTAAATCATTGTATTGACCTCAAAAACCAGCAATAATTGTATAATATCTCTGTGACAAAATATAAATATATTTGGTATTTAAAAGTAGTAAATAGCACAGCAGGCGTATAGATTTTCTCTGCAGGTGTTTATAACTGTTACCCAAAGAAAGTGCAAAATATTTATTTGGGTTCAAATATTTGATATAAATATATAACTTAATTGATTGGTAAACAGAATTATATTAAAATATTAAATAGTAAATTTAATCTATGGTCCGAGTTTGTTATGGTCCGGCTTTGTGTAGTCCGAGTTTGTTATAGTCCGAGTTTGTGATAGTCCGACATTGTTTTGGTCCGACCTATCAGTAAATCCATTTCAGCTCTCACTGTGATTGTGAATGGTTACAAGAGGCCCATGGGCCACATAGCTCACCTCAGCTCATTGGCTAGGATTAAGAAAAAGCAGAAATTAGTTCATTATTGAATGGGGATGGGTGGGGGCAAACTTTAATTTACACTACCTCAGGGTGCTTCCATATCAATTTTACTAATCATGCTTTGCTGTACTTAAACAGAAGGATTTTAAAGATTTTTTTGTTATGTTTTCCACCGTCACAATAGCTCATTCTGTAGTGCTCTCACTCCTCTCACTCCATGATCAGAAGGTCATGGCTTCAAGGCCCAGCCCTGACGGACCTTAGTTGATAAAAAATAGGGAGCAACTGTTCCTTCTCCAAGCATTTGACAATATGAAGTAAATGTTGCAGGTCCTTCACTGAAATAACAAGTTTTAATAAGCTCTTTCCAATGACGTACAATTTGTATACAGTTTCCCAACAAAAAACTTTAGCTGGGGTTGCTACCTTCAGATGAGACCTTAATAGCTGAGGCCGAATGTCACAGCAGGCCTAGGCATAATAAAGATCCCTCACTGCTCAATGGACTTGAGTACCAAGAAAAGGTCTAAATTTGAAGCCCTTCACCGATATATGTGAGGTCATGAGTGAAAACTCTCGAATGAAATGTAAAACAACAAAACATTCAATGTGATGTTTTCCTATGTAAAACTCTGATCTCTCATTGTGGCCCCAACCTTCCCACCCTAAATCCTTTAATTAAATTGAATCTACACTATCTTAGAATGTTTCTATAATAATAAGACTAATCATGGCTTTGCTCTTCTAAACAAAATTTTTTTTTGCAAGATGATTCCTATATATTTAAGTACAACTTAATTGACCCTCTGTTGTGCCCCCATGATGATATACTCAATGGCATATACATAATCCACTGAATGCACATCTTATAAGGTCATTGAGAAATTATGTCGAACGTTTATGATGTTCAAGGAACCTGTATGTATACAAATATAGATGGCAATGCTTTCA
>NW_026930889.1:0-44483 GCF_032062105.1 Saccostrea cuccullata
GTTTACTGGTCTTACTTTTTCTTTTAATATATTCATCTTATATGGTAAATCCTTTGATGAAAAAATGATGAAAATAATTATTTTCCTAGGAACATGATCAAAAGGAAAATTCTTTTCATTCATACACAGACATGTTTATGTGTGTGATCATCTTACCAGTAGTGAATATTTGCCTGAGTATCAAATAATTTGTTTAGAATATTATAAAACATGGTCAGTGTGTATAAAACAAATATCATTATAAATCAGAGGTGAATATTCTACATGTACATGTATATAGTTTTATTATACCCTCCGCTTGAAAAGTGGTAGGGTATACTGTAATCGGTATGTCCTTCTAGCTGTACGTCCATCTGTCTGTACGTCCGTCTGTCTGTTACACTTTAGGGTACCCATCTCTTATTATCCGCAACTCCTCTTATACCACTGCAATGAGTGAAATTTAATGAACCTTTCACAGAATCTTTATTACATATTGCCACTGTGCACCTCCCATTTTACTTTTTGATTTGACACATATTTTCGGTTGGGTTTCCCGGCCACAGTAAAACATGGATTTGTCATCAGTTATAACCATATGGGAGGCAGGGGGTATCATTTAGTGAGCTCATTGCTCACAGTACCTCTTGTTAAATTTTGTTTTAACACTAATACATATGTACAAGTGTACATATATATTTTTACTGTTTGCTATTTGAAAAGATTATTATTATTCAGTATTCACACAAAATTGAACTATAGATTAAACAGTACCGGTACTTCACAGACGAATGAAAGAGTCTATATAAACAAAAATGACTCAATATTTCCAGTGCATTCTTAACCTAGATCTATTTTGTCAATACATATAGTACAGTTTTGGATATATATAATAAATTTAAAGTTTTAATAAAAGATAGAAGCTATTAAATAAAACAATGACATCAAAACAAACAATTCATGCTGTTTTCCTATTTTCTGCTTATGAACATCACATGACCATATTTTGCTGATATATAGAATACTATTTAAAAAACTTAGCTACTTTATGCTTGTGCTCACACATTATAAACGTTTGATGCACCTTTTTTTTTTATAGAAACAAACTTGCTCTAGTTAAATATTTTAACAACACAATTCTGTAAAATATGTGCATAATGCCAATAAAGAATTGAAATAATAGGATAAACAATGAATGAAAACTGACAGAAGTGGAAATTTATATTATAAAGATAAATAATGTTCACTTAAAAGTCTCTCTCAGCACATCATAAAAAGTAAACGTACTGAATGGCACAGATTTTATACAATCTATATATAGACATTTATATTTCGGGGTGGTGGGGGGGGGGGGGGTTCAGCTGTATCAGCAAGTGATGTTTATATGCTTCAAATTCATTTTAATTCATAAAAATAATTAATTCATTAGTCAGAAAGTCAAACTGTCAAAAGGTATAGTTCGCTTGATTTGATAAGGACCACTGACCACTACCGTGGTATAACCTGATAACAACTGTGTATCATGGTGTATTCTAAGGCAAATAAAATTAAGAAAATATGCATTTGTTAATCTTGATATTTTTGTAGTGCTCAGTATATACATAAATTTACCTTCTGTCTTCATTGTTTAGGATGTCTAGCCTTCTTTTCTTCTTCCAGACTGTAAAACTTTGATGAGATCTTTCGCCAGAAAATGTTCATTGCTGTTTACTAAAAACACATTGTACCTCCAAACGTTAGAGAATTAGGAAGCAAAAAATGCTTCAAAATGTAGAAAAAAGTAATTTTTACCTTTGAATTCCTTTTACATCTTTGAGTCTCCCACCAATATTTTACATATTTTGATATAATCAAATATCAGCCTTTCATAATTAATTATTACTAAATTTGTAATCAGTGTGCCTTTTTTGTTTTAAGCCTCCAAAAACTCCACTAAACCAATCACATATCTGATATGTTATAATATGTAAAATGGCCATTTACCATTGAAAGATTAAATTAAAACTACAGATATGATTACTTTAATCTGTAGTATTAAATTTAAATAATGAAAACATATTAAGTTATCCCTTTTCATTTCTGGACACAGTTTTTCTTGATAAGTACACGTTTTTCAAAATTAACGAAATTGAGAATTTTGCACCCCGTTTCTATGGCAACCAAGGGTCTATTTCATAAACCCACTTTAGATTTTACAATTAATGACATAGCTGTTAAAAATTATTATAAAAAAATCAAAATGTTTTTCTATGCGTGGCCAACCAATTTTGATAATTACAGAGAATTGATATTAATATTTTTGTGAAAATCGGGGTTTTAAATGATCGCAGATTGTGTGCACGGACCAGTCCGACGTTAGGCTAATATCATTATAACGTCAAACATTTGGATTCAGACTTAACACATGTTCATGGACAAACAACATTTCTTTTTTAAAGCACAACACACTTCCAAGTGCTAACAATAATCTAAGAGTATAGATCTTAATTTATTTAATTTACAATGCACCACAATTTACGAGCGTCGTCTATATAAACAGTTTTTATACACAAACTGCACAGCATAGTCCGACGCTGCGCTTGACAAACTAATATTTATGACGGAGTAATGGTGTTGTTCCTCAGTAAAAATGAAGCCGTTCCTTTTACTTACTTACACGACAGAGGTATAGATATGGCACAGGTAACGATTATTAAAAAGATCGATTGCCTACAGGTAAACAAATATGTATCTTTTTGTCGTCTCGATGTCCGTGTTCTTGTCAAATTGCTTTTCTATTTTTTGTTGGTTATTTACACATGTACAGTGTTACATGAAACAATTTACAATTTCTTCCCAAAAAACAAAAAAAAAAACACTCTTCAATGGAAAGATGGATATCGGTAAGATATTTTAATGGTTATTAGGATAAAAATCTTATTTCTCCTTCTGAAGTAAAAATACAAATAAAGGTAATAACTTTATAACTCCAAAATACGTTTTGGTCAACATATGACATCTACATGATCTACCAAAATGCATGTTCTTTGCACGTTGCTTAGAAATATACCTGGAGGGAGTGCTGAAATTTCTTTTTATTGAATATTTTTTATCAAATAAAGAATTATATGAAATGGAAATATAAAGAAACCTTGTCCTTCTTACGTTTTCAAAACTTATCTTAAATCTGGCATGAATTCTTAAAAACGCAACATTTTCATCTATGTACGACTTGTTTCATACCAACTGTAGCCGTATTCCGCCATATTTCTTTCAGATACATTGTCTCATTGTAGCGATATATATATACATGAATGCTGCCTTAAAAAATCCATTTTATAACCTTTGCATAATGCCCAAAGATTGGAATATGTATAAATTTCCTCTAAATAATTTAATGATTTTTAATTATGTATAATTTCGTTCAAATTTTGTTCCTAACCGCAAATGTATACGGGTCATTTTCAAAAAATGTCCATTTTTTGAATGACATATTTTTGAAAAATGAAAGTGGTTTTACTATGATTTTTTCAACTTTATTTGAATAATATAGTAATAAACTCCCAAAATCCACTGCATTGCATAAAAGAAAATATTTCTTTTAAAAAAATATTGACATTTTATCTTAGTCATTTAAATTTTAATGTCCTTCCTGTTACTTTCATAAAAAGAGCTGTAAAACTCTATTTCAAAATTTTTATCAAATAATCTTTTGTATATCGTCAAAAAATGAAAAAAATATCATTGAATGCCAAGATGTTTGACATTCATCTGATATATGAGCGTGTAAAAGCATGTCAAACTACCATATACCAAACAGAAGCAAAATCTATGGGTTTTTCTTCATGAAAAGCCTTATTGCTGAATATTTAT
Source organism: Saccostrea cuccullata (assembly GCF_032062105.1). NCBI lineage: Eukaryota > Metazoa > Mollusca > Bivalvia > Ostreida > Ostreidae > Saccostrea > Saccostrea cuccullata. Next base: position 3,832 of record NW_026930889.1, read on the forward strand.
ATGCTATAGTTGAAAGAAACATTCTTGTACATTATTTTTGTGATTAGAATAAACAGTTACAGAAAGTTATTTAAACAGGTGCTCTGCCAAAGCAATTTAAACTATGAAAATATACTGGTAACAGTAAGGACTCGGGTAACAGAAAGGACAAAACAGTAACAAGATGGACAAAACAGTGTAACAGGATGGACAATGAAATCTACATTTTAAATAAAAATTGACTTTTTTTAACTTTATTGGTTAGGAAAAGAGAAATAAATGTAGAATAAAAAAATGATTTTGTCAAATCTGGCAAATTCGAGACAATAAAAGACATTTATGTCCATCCTGTTACGAAATTTAATCGTAAAGTGCTATTAAAATATTTATCACTTCAATTTTTGTTTATTAAAGGTACTCTATGCTGTTGCAAAACTAAGAATTTTTCATAATTTTAAGAAAAACAAATGATAAAACTTAAATTGGTAAATAAATACCAGGATAATTTGTCCCTCCTGTTACAATTTCTGTCCATTCTGTTACCAGAGTGCATGTTTAAGTAGTAGTGGCACTATTTGAAGCACTAACATACTTCAATATGATTTACGAAGTTTTTTTAACATGTGTTATTAAACTTATATTACTTAGAAAAATAAAAGCAATTGTTTTTATTGTTAAAACTCGAGATATGAAGTCCAGTTTTCCTTACTGTTACCATATTAATGATAACAGAAATGACAGTAACAGAATGGACGTTTCTCATATAAATCACCCGTTATTTAGTATAACGTACTCTTTTTGCCTCGTCGAGACATTGAAACAATTTCTTTGTAGCTTAGTTAATCTAATTGTTTTAGTAGAATAAACAGTTTAAAGAGTACTTGCATATTAAGAAGGTAACAGATAGGACATATTTTCATTATACTCTACCAATAAGACAAACTTATCGACCTTTGAACCCTTTCTTTACTCACTTTCAAATCATGGCGCTCATAAACTTGAGACAACAGAAAATGATGATATATTGTGGATCATGAAAACAGTTCCTAGGAAAGTGAGATAACTTTTATTTTAACATTTTCTTTTTGGTAACAGGAATGACATAAACTGGAGGGACATGTCACTTCCTGAATGTTAAATGCACAATACTAGTATTTAGTGGGCGACATAAGTAAAACAATCATTTTAAATTAATCTGTAAATAAATTCAATGAATATGAGGTGCAAAATTTGTACATATCTTCACATGGTAATATTTTTCCTATCATTTAAATAAGCACGTTATAAAATTTTTGTTAATGTGACATGGTTTTACTGTTAAATTTTACTCGGAATGCATAGAATATTTTTTATAAAACACCTCGGAGATGATCATAAAATAACTTATAAGCTGTATGACCACGTATATTAACCAATGGGAAAAAAACTTCCACTCTAAAAAAATGTTTTTCCTATTTTTCTGATCAAAAGACAAAAAAGTGGACTTTTTTTGAAAATGACCCATACCTCCATACATGTACCTGTTAATGCTAGCTTAGGTCTTTCAACTCTCTTCAATATGCTAACCACATATTATCTATCTCAGCTTTGTGACAAGATTCTAAAATTTCAATACCAGACAATTTTTATTTAAAATCTTTTTATTGAAACTTTCAGAATAATTACAAGTAAAGGAGAGAGATCTTGCGTCTGAAAGATTGTACTAAACAGAATCAGAAACAATAAATCTATAAAAGTTTACAATTTTTACAAAATCAGTGTAAAAGTTTTTTAGCGAGAGAGAGAAGGGAGAAAGAGAAATTGAGCTTTTTTTGCATATTGTATCCTAAAACATTTTCCAATGGTAATAATATTATTTTTCCGCTGGGCCAAATGAAATACTGTAAAATTACATCCTTCGTGGGTCAAATTAGACATAGATTTTTAAGGTATTAACCAATGTTTGAGGATTTTATTTTGTTTTTTTATGAAGTTCTGTATATGAAATTTTACATTTTTATGGTGTTAATGGCGTACCATAAATTGTGTGGGGCAAGAATGGTTCGAAAAAGTTTGCAAAATTTTAATGAAAATGGATGTAACTAACTATCATCAAGCTCGAAAGTCCATAAAACAAAACAAATATCAGAGGTGTGATCAGGTGTCACTAAAGTGAGCATCCCTTAGCCCATGGTCAACCCACCGTGTGCTCCTAGTCATAAACGGGAAATAAAGGAAAATTCGGCTCTCCCAAATTGTAGAATTGGCTCAAAACTGATTTATTTTACATTATGTTAGATATATCAATCAACTGTAAAACCTGTAGTAAAAAAAGCATCATTTTGAAAAATATTCTGTTAAGAAATGATTATTTATGCATAAGACTTTATCTTCTCTTTTAATGTACACTTTGTTTTTTGGTTGGTAAATAATTTTAAAGAATCTCATAGGGTTTTTACTGCGAATTAATATAATATACGGCATTATATTGCTTCAATAAAAGGACTTCATTTTGGTGTTTCAATTCAAATGAAATATTCAACCACGAGTTAAAATCTGCTTTTTTTTATTACTGATATAATTCCATAATTATTATAGCAGAGAGAGACTTTTAGCAGAGAGACTTGAGACTTTGAGAGCGATTATTTTTGTTAACATGAGCCACTTGTGTGAAAATTTTAAAAACAGTCAATTAATCATCTTTGAAGAATAACAAAGCCAAATTGATCATAATTTTATATGGAATCATTTTTTATTCAAATTTGTTCAATCATGACCCCCTGGGTAGGGCGAAAAATCGTACTGCCAAGTTTTACAGGAAATCAAATATATAGGAAAATTTTTAAAAATTCAAATTTACAGAATAACAAAGACGGAATTGATCATATTTATATGAAAGCATTTACATGTATCGATTTAAGCTTGTCTCAACCAGTAGAGCTAAAAATGGCCGACCAAAATTTCCAAGAAATATCTCTAGGAAAATTCTTTAATTGCAATCGAAGTTCCAGTTTGTGGGGATACATATTATAAACCAGCATCATCAGTCATTTTTGTGACTAAATACTTCTTGAGTTTTGACCAAATCAACAAACCAGTTCTAGCTCATGTAGTTCGTATGATGTATCAATTAAAGTAAGCATACTTATCCATGACTCAAAACACACTAAAAATTTTTTTTATAAATTGAAATCAATTTACTCTCTCATTTTTGTATTTACATGATTGTATTGCCTCAAGTTTGTGAAAATATAGTTTAAAAGTCTTGTCCTGGAGAAAGAGCTTTTAAAATGTTGCTAGACTGTGTTAAACCTGATTTAAGATGTGGAATTTTTTGGTATATTTCAATAACTTGTTATTCTTTCGAGCTCTTTTTCAGTTATTATACGCAAGCGGTATTGACATTTGCGGATAAAAGTCATCCAGACATAACGGTGGTTGTTAATCAAAACGATGCCAGACGTATACACGAAGGAGGTGAATTGATTAAAATTATACATTATGCATTATGCATGCATTGTATATTTTATCTATTTGATAATAGTTAGCTGTTTCAATATATATATATATATTCATTACATATATAGCTGCAGAACTGTAGCTCTCCAAAAAAATATTTTGACAGAAGGGAGAGCTACAGTGCCACCCATTGAAAAAACTGTACATTTATTGCGCACAAAAAAGTGCGCTGTTACATAGATTTATTAGGAAAACGTTTTTAAACTGTCATCTCAAAATATTACTACCCGTATGTTGTAATATATTCTTTCTGACTGTTTCCACAACAAAAGATTCCTTACAATTGTTGTTAATAGCCCTTCTGGCTTTGAAATTGAAATCATCTAAAATTTTGCCTATTTATGATGCCATTTTGGTGTACAAGATAATTTTTCCAACGCACTTCATGCAAATGTCAAATATAAGCGAACTTCATACAGGAGGAAGGAATTTTTATAAAGCTATTTTTTTTCATGTTTGAGGTAAAAATTAGAAAGAATTAATCCAGAACTAAGCACAACTTTTTGTGCGCAATAAATGTACAGTTTTAACAATGAGTTGCACTGTACAGCTCTCCAGTCTGTCAAAATATTTTGTCAAAGAGAGCTACAGTTCTGCAAAGCTATTACATATATTAATTTAGATACAGAATTTATTGAAAATATCAAAAGGCAATGGAGAGAAGCAACTCAAGGAAATCCAAATGAGAAGGGTGATGGTATGAATATTTAAAATGAATAAAATGCAGTACTAGTTTTCAAATTTTATCACCAAGTCAAACTGGATATAAAATGTATTGAAAATTATAGCACATAATGTATTTTTAAGTCTTAATTGATCCCAGACAACTTATTACTATCATGCATCAGACAGTATAAGCTGCTAAGAAACCATAATGTATTGATGCAAAAATTTCTTTTTGGTCACTTAAATTGACCGAAAAACAAATTTTTTTCTGCCTAACAGAAAACACTTTGAGGAAGTGATAATTTGAATTTGACAATAAGTGTAGATAAATCTTGTATAAAGTAACCATGATTTGTGTTCATCCATACTTCATACTTTTCCAGCCACAAGTTCTGAAGAAACAACTGTAAATCATGAAGAACCAGGTTTTTCATTTTATATTTCAGCATGAAATAAAAGCAATTTTTTTTTATTTAAAAGGAAAATTATGCATGTACATTTATAAACTTGTAAGTTTCCAAATAAAAATTTACTGTTTTTGACTTTTCTTACTTATCTTTCTTACAGATATACAGTGACACAATGGAATCCTCATGTAAGCTTCGAAGAGGAGTCTTCATCTGACAAACAAGGTTCTGTTAGTTTTCATGCTAGAATATTACATCAAATATGTTGATTGATTTATTCGTTTATTTTCAATTATTAATTTTTTTTGAAATGAAAATAAATTTAAAATTTTGCAAGCAATTGCATTGAAAACATTATTATTAAATGTGACATAAAATGTAAGGTTAGAAGCTAAAACCAGGTTTTACTGTATGTCCATAAGGTAAGTTCATAGTATTTATAGCTTTGGGTTGTGGGTCAACCAGAGAAGATATCTCTGTTCTGCGCTTTGTGTTATATATAAGGCCAAGCTTAAAAAATTCTTTGTTTGCAGTTGCCGACCTATAATTTTTAGACTGGGTAGGTAGGTAGGCATTCTTTTTTTTTTTTTTTGAAAAAAAAAAATGTTTTCAAATTTTTGAAACATAACATAAAGTAAAGTTTTTCATAGGCCTACTATACATAAATAAGCTTCACTCTTGGTATAAACTACAATACATTGATAAAGACAAAAATTCACAATGAAACACTTTCAATATCCTGAAAAAATTTAGAAAAGAAAAATTTACAAAATGGCTAAAAAAAGTTTGGGTTGGGTGCATTTTCAGTGGGTCGGTAGACAACTGCAAACAAATATTTTATTTTAGGTCTAAGTATAGGTGTTTTAACTTCTGCATGTATAATCCTATTTTCAACCCTTTATCCTTGTACGTGTTTACATCCACAGTGTGTCAGTTACAAACCTCTGTATAATTTTACCCATAACTGTCTTATTTATAGGGACTTGTGGGTTCGAATCCCACCACTACTTACTTAGCTAGCAAAGTAGTGCAATATACTATGGTTGGTCACTATAAAACTACTAATCACTTTACATCTCTAAATTTGTTAATATATGTACCTTTATGTAATCTATGGAAACATAAAAAAATGAATATAGAATATTGATTCAATTTGTCTTTTATGTCATTAACTAATATACATTTCCTGAAAAATTGTATATCTTTGTGTCATTACACTTTTCAGATGCTGTAAAATGGAATACTGAATCCGTTAAACTCTTGATATCTTTGAAGAAAGAAAATACAGAAATGTTTTCATCAAATATCATCACACAAAAACAAGGTTGGAAGAAAATTTCGGAAATGATGTGCTTGAAAGGCCATCATTGTACAGGGGAGGAATGTGACAAAAAATTCCGGTCACTTAAAATGAGGCAAGTTATTGTAAACCCCTGTCATGATATAGTTGGTTCATTTTCCGATTTTCATCCATTATTTTGTCACAAGATGGTTCAGCCATACATGTAATAAAAATATCTAAATCATTGAGACTTTCTCAAGAACCATTTTTACAAAAGTTATTGCCCTTGGAAAATTTTTAATTCTCGGTTATAATTATTTTCAAGTGCACTTGTTACTGATAAGCTGGATTGACAACTAATTCATAAAAAAACATCCTTGGACTTTCAAATTATTTTAAAGTTAAAATGCTAGCTTGGGCTTTAATGTCAGACTTATAAATCTAAATGTAAAATTACCAAGGTAATTTTAATAGAAAAATTTTTTTTATCTTTGTACACCCACCTGTGTACAAATTACAAACCAAAAAACCACACAATTTTTATTGCCCTATAAATTATGTCATTCAAAGGATTTGATTTAATGATTTTTTTTTTGTAGAAGGTTATATAGTAAACGTTTGTCAATTTTTCCACCATGGTGTTTCTTCAAAATATCTCCTGGTCCTAGGTATTAAGCAGATAAACCAAGAATATAGTTATTATGAAAAAAAATTGCCTTCTCCATAATTCAGATTCTGAAAATGTTGGCCCTTGGTCAGGGGATCTGGTGTTAAGGCAGGGCTCTGTTTATCATTTAATTCTTTGAATTCTTTAAAAATCTTTGCTTCCTTGTATATAAAGCAGATATAAATTATTGAGAAACTTTAAACCTTTGCATTAAGCTGCCATTAAGGGACCTCAGTGTTTCACAAATACATACATGTATTGTTGTTTCTATATTGGTCAGATACAAATTAATCAAAGAAAGACACAAGAGAACTGGAAGTGGGCGACAATCTTGGCAGTTCTTCCCCCTTATGGATGACCTACTACAAGGCGACCCTGCTGTGATTCCAACAACAGTAGCCTCATCAGTACAAATACAAAATTCCAAGGCAGCAAACACCAACGCCCCTTCTTCTTCTTCCATTCCTTCCTCTTCTTCTTTTCCCAACTCTAATCCTCCCACCAAAAAAAGAAAATTGATAAGGAATCAGCATGGGTTACCGAGTACCGGGAACAGTTAAAAACTATGCATGAGGAGAGAATGGAGTTGGAAAAAGAAAAATTGAAATTGGAAGAAAGGCGGGTGGCAGCGTTAGAAAAGCTTATTAATAAAGAATAAAGCAGTCAATTTAGTATTAGTCTCAAAATGGTTGAGGTCTACTGTCCCTTTGTTCTTAAGTTAATCCAAAAATTAAAAAAAATTTACTAAATATTGATTTTATCATTCAAGGTCAATCTTGAATATATAGTACAAGGTTATAACTTGAAAAATTTTTGACATATGGATTTCAAACTTGGAACAAGTAAAGACAACATTCTAAGACTAAATGCACTACATCAGAATATTTGACCTTGACTGCTTTTTTTCATTCTGGATCAAATTAAGAAAAAGATGACCAGACCTTGATTTAAGATCCTTTTCACATGAAGACTTGAAATTTTTATATATTTTTAGGAATCTGATGTGCAATACACTGCATTATTATTCTTTACCCTAGTCACATTACTGCACTTGTTTATGATGGTAAAGGAGGCAAGACATGTTTTTTATTACCCACTTAATCTTCCTCAGAAGTGAATTAATATACCTTTCTTATCAGAGGGACATTAGACCTTAACAAATACTATAGACATGCAGTTTTGCTATACATGTATCACCTGAGCCAAATATCTGTACTAGATTATTTTTATCATCATATGATGAATTTTGAATTCATGCATTTGTTTAATGTTTAAGTATTTAATATTTATACCACCTCTACAGTTCATTCAAATATTCAAACCATGCTTTGTTGAAATGTTTATGTCATTGGGAATGATTTTTATTATTAAAAAAATGCTCATCTGATTTTAAAAGGATAGAAATTTATATCTTTAAATTGTTTATTCAAATTTGATAAATACACATAGTAACTAATTAAATATTTATTCACAAATCCACTCTGTGAAAATTGTAAACATTTGCAACTTAATATCAATTCTCTGGAATTATCAAAATTGGTTGGCCACGCATAGAAAAACATTTTGATTTTTTTATAATAATTTTAAACAGCTATGTCATTAATTGTAAAATCTAAAGTGGGTTTATGAAATAGACCCTTGGTTGCCATAGAAACGGGGTGCAAAATTCTCATTTTCATTAATTTTGAAAAACGTGAACTTATCAAGAAAAACTGTGTCCAGAAATGAAAAGGGATAACTTAATATGTTTTCATTATTTAAATTTAATAGTACAGATTAAAGTAATTATATCTGTAGTTTTAATTTAATCTCTCAATAGTAAATGGCCAATTTACATATTATAACATATCAGATATGTGATTGGTTTAGTGGAGTTTTTGGAGGCTTAAAACAAAAAAGGCACACTGATTACAAATTTAGTAATAATTAATTATGAAAGGCTGATATTTGATTATATCAAAATATGTAAAATATTGGTGGGACACTCAAAGATGTAAAAGGAATTCAAAGGTAAAAATTACTTTTTTCTACATTTTGAAGCATTTTTTGCTTCCTAATTACTTCCCTTGAACTACTCTCTAACGTTTGGAGGTACAATGTGTATTTAGTAAACAGCAATGAATATTTTCTGGCGAAAGATCTCATCAAAGTTTTACAGTCTGGAAGAAGAAAAGAAGGCTAGACATCTTAAACAATGAAGACAGAAGGTAAATATATGTATATACTGAACATTACAAAAATATCAAGATTAACAAATGCATATTTTCTTAATTTTATTTGCCTTACAATACCCAGTTGTTTTACCGGTGTAGTGGTCAGTGGTCCTTATCAAATCAAGCGAACTATACCTTTTGACAGTTTGACTTTCTGACCAATGAATTAATTATTTTTATTAATAAAAATGAATTTGAAGCATATAAACATCACTTGCTGATACAGCTGACCCCCCCCCCTCCCCCGAAATATAAATCTCTATATATAGATTGTACATGTGTAAAATCTGTGCCATTCAGTAGGTTTACTTTTTATGATGTGCTGAGAGAGACTTTTAAGTAAACATTATTTATCTTTATAAAATAAATTTCCACTTCTGTCAGTTTTAATTCATTGTTTATCCTATTATTTCAATTCTTTATTGGCATTAGGCACATATTTTACAGAATTGTGTTGTTAAAATATTAACTAGAGCAAGTTTAATTTGTTTCTATAAAAAAGTGCATCAAACGTTTATAATGTGTGAGCACAAGCATAAAGTAGATAAGTTTTTTAAATAGTATTCTATATATATCAGCAAAATATGGTCATGTGATGTTCATAAGCAGAAAATAGGAAAACAGCATGTTTGTTTTGATGTCATTGCCTTATTTAAAAGCTTCTATCTTTTAAACTTTAAATTTATTATATATATCCAAAACTACTGTTCTATATGTAATGACAAAATAGATCTAGGTTAAGAATGCACTGGAAATATTGAGTTATTTTTGTTTATATAGACTCTTTCATTCATCTGTGAAGTAGCGGTACTGTATAATCTATAGTTCAATTTTGTGTGAATAATAATTATCTTTTCAAATAGCAAACAGTAAAAATATATATATGTACACTTGTACATATGTATAAGTGTTAAAACAAAATTTAACTAAAGGTCCGGTGAGCATTGAGCTCACTAAATGATACCACCTGCCTCCCATCTGGTTATAACTGATGACAAATCCATGTTTTACTGTGGCCGGGAAACCCAAAATATGCGTTGAATCAAAAACTAAAATAGGAGGTGCACAATGACAATATGTAATAAAGATTCTGTGAAAGGTTCATTAAATTTCACTCATTGCAGTGGTATAAGAGGAGTTGTGGATAATAAGAGATGGGTACCCTAAAGCGTAACAGACAGACGGATGTATAGACAGATGGACGTACAGTTAGACGGACATACCGATTACAGTATACCCTACCACTTTTCAAGCGGAGGGTATAATAAAACTATATACATGTACATGTAGAATATTCACCTCTGATTTATAATGATATTTGTTTTGTACACACTGACCATGTTTTATAATATTCTAAACAAATTAATTGATACTCAGGCAAATATTCACTACTGGTAAGATGATCACACACATGAACATGTCTGTGTATGAATGAAATGAATTTTCCTTTTGATCATGTTCCTAGGAAAATAATTATTTTCATCATTTTTTCATCAAAGGATTTACCATATAAGATGAATAAAGAAAAAGTAAGACCAGTAAACCAAAACAGGACCAAATAGGCCATGACTGAAGTTCAAGTGCATTCTGCAAGAAAGCGGACAGCCTAGATTCTGTTCTTTTCAAGGTAACCATTCTTAAAATATGAAAGTAAATTAAGGGCAGATGATACAAACAAAAAATGGATGCCTGGATTGGTATATATTTTTTGGCATAATTTAATTGCAAATTAATGATGTATTAATAAATTTCTAGAATATTAAGAAATTGTAAACCTTCTGTGATGTTCAAAAGTCTGCCCTCTTGAAACTATCCTTATTAATCTATACAAATATTTTTCACTTCAAATTCCATTTTTATGCAAATATGAATTAAAAAGTACTTGTCGTGAGGAAAGTTATTAATTTTACTGATTTAAACATGACCCAAGTTGTTATTTTCAAATTCTTTGACAAAAGTTTGTTTGTATAATCTGTCCTTAAATTGTTAAAAAATATTTCAGTTTTATATCTAAATTTAAACCTTGATTATTTCTTTTTTTTTAAACAAAATTTATTACCTGTCCAGTAACAGAAGAATTATTATACTAGAATAAAGAAAACAACTTTCTAAAGGATTACATACACATTTAATTAGCTTGAAATCAGTGTACTAGTATATTGGAAAGTGCAGGAATTATTTACCATTGCAGGTTGAGAAGGGATGCTATATTTTAGGTTTGAAACCAGGCAAGTGAAAGCTGAATTCCAACCTACTTCAACATACTTGTACCCACTGTCTTCAAGATATCAGTGTTTTGAGATGTCAAAGTTCAAGATATCAGTGTTTTGAGATGTCAAAGTTCAAATATAATAGGAACATGTTTATCATATTATGTGATGGCATCCTCAAATCTTATGTTGTATAACAATATGTTTTAGAACTTATCAATCTTTATCCTGTACCTTTCCAAAAAAAACTAAACTCAGCATAATTCTCATTAACTAATTATCAGTGTTTCTTGCGTATGTCAATGTAGGTCATTACTGGTACATGCCTGACCAACTAAAACTCTAAAATTGAAAAATCAGAGTCAAGATTTTCAGAGCAGCAGAAACAGTAGAATTTGTCACGTAAATCTAATGATATGTACCATAGTTGAGAATAAATGTACTCTAAATGTTGCATATATAAAAAATAAAAAAGCAAAAAGTTCTCTTGTTTTCAGAATTTATATTTACATGTGAAAAAAAAAGAAATTTAAAGGAGGTTGATATAGTTGGTGTGATGAGATGTTGGCAGGAACCTAGTAAAATGAAAGGAAGAACTTCCTTAAAATGATACTTGTGGGGGACAGTGTCTCATGGGGGGAGGCATTGTTTCAACTGACTTTACAGAATACAAAAGATCCATTGCAAACCTAATTATTAATTATATGCCAAACACTATGTTTAAAGTTTTCCATTGTTGGATATTTATATTTAAATCCAAGATAACTTACCCAAGAGGATGTGATTTTTTTTTAAACCAATGTAATTTTTCTCAAGTTTAAAGCAGTGTTTCATAAGTTTTAATGAAAAAATCAGAAGGGAGGGGGGTGTGGGTAAATTTTTGACTTCCTTCAAAGTATCTGTGGTTTGCAGTTGCCCATGAATTAAATAATAAATAATTATACAAAGTAACAAGTTGAAATGAGTAAAATATTATGAATGTCTTGCTTGTTTTAGTTTCATTTCAGAATTTTTCAAGTTTGACCAAATCTTGAAAAAGTAAAATCCACAAGGTTTTGCAATTATTTGACATAGCATTACAAAATGCATTATATTTTTGCAACATCATAAAGATGCAAATTTAAGATGCCAAAAAATTTAGTTCACATTTACATTTAACACATTACACATGTTTTATAAAAGAGTAAATAAGTGTAGTTTTGGGAATATTGTTATGTTAAACGCAGCCATTTTGGTTAAAAATCTGGTATTCCTGTCTCCATGGTAACAAATCTTGCATTCCTGTTTCCATAGTAATAGAGAATGGATAGGGAAAATTTTATTTCATATTACTTTCAATCTAAGGAGATAGTTTCAGGAAACTTGAAACATGCCCTGGTAAGTCTACATGCATGTACTTCAAAATTGTCAATTTTACGGAAAGAGGGGGGGGGGGGGGCATTTTGTGCAGGTGTTCACAGTTATCCTATCTAAGAACATATTTACATGTATTAATGCTCTTGGAAATGGGATGTGAATATTTTTACATGACACTTTTCCTAGATATGGACTAATTTTACTGTAAATGACATCAAAACAGGTAGAAAGGAACATTTCTTTTCTATATGAACTTAATGAAATGTGCATGTGTTCCTTGAAATACGGAAATTTTGCAGATTTTGGGTAATTTTTCATCAGCTTTTTAAAAAAAAAATTTTAGGTGTCCCATAAATATTTTAATGTGTTTAAACTAACTTATGTACCATCTATACAATGCACTGTTTCCTGAATTTCAAATCAGTGTGCAAAGTATTAAAAAATCGCTTTGAAAAGGGGTCTAAAATGGCAATTTTCTCAATTTGGCAAAATGCCAAAATCCCCAAAGCTAAGCGTTGTTAAGCCATTATGTAGAATTACAGTTTTAAAAAATTATGTTGTTATACTAGAGAGGAATAATGGTAGTTTTGAAACAAAAGTAGATTTTCCCATTCTCTTGTTTCTTTTAAGCTCATTTTTTTTCAGAAAAACCTACAAAATCACGTTTTTTGGACAAATTTTAGGAAGAATTTACAGGGGAAACAATAGGTACCGTTACCATGGCAACGAGACATTTTTTGAAATAAAAAAAATATAAAACCATTAATGATGTGACAATGTGAGTACACACAAAAAGTTTCATAGAAATTGGAAATGTAGCGTGGCCAAGCATTATTGACATTGTTTGATAATTACAGAGAATTGATATTAAGGTGTTGAGCTTACCAATACAAATGAAAAGAGAAGAAGAGATAGAGTCACATGTGTGTTGATCTGCCCATTGTTGCCGCAGATATTATTTTAGTCTATCCTTGTTACATTTGAGGTATTCTATGTATAATGAAGGGATTTTGAACGATTTTAAATAATTTAAACTACTTAAAAACCCATTGCTATATAACGATAAAAGTTAAATTAACAAAATTCACAGGGCAGATAACATGTAAGAAGACAGTCTTTTTGCACGTTAAAAGTTTTTGAAGAGTTATCTGCCCTTGATGAAAAGAAGAAAAAATTGATTTCTCAAAATTTCTGCAGTAAATAATTTATTTTATTTTATTGTTTCATTAAGAGGGAGTTTATGAATATTTCCACCAAGAGATTTGAATGAAATTCAAATTACTTTTTACAATATCTGATAAAAACATGCACTGTCCATAAACTTCAATGATAAATTCAAGGTGCAATTTATTGGACAATAATCAAAATTTTGTAAATTCCTTTGGTGGAGCATTTTTATTTGACAATATCATCAGAATGTCACCATGATTTAAAATATCTGACCTTTCATTTATTAGGTACAAAATATGGTCGTTATACATTGAATACCTTAAGTAATGTCTCTTAACATGTACATTTTCTTGTTAGAAGTTACAATAATATACATAACTAAGTGCCATATGTTGAAAATATAACTGATCAACTTTATATTTTAATTACATATTATTACAGTTGTAATTAATAATTTACAGTTGTACTAAAAGTTACTGTAGATTCCCTATTTTTCGAGTGTTCTTTTTTTTTTGCAAACTGGCTCTTTAACATCAAATCACAAAAATTATATTTCACGAATGACGGTTAGTTATTAAAATTTACATGGATTTCAGCACGATAAAAATATGAGGGAATAATATTATTTCACGAGTGATGATTCTCATGAAAGTATCCAGAAGTTAATTCCTCGTGTATAATTAGGAATCTACAGTATTGACCTTTCGATTAGATACATTACAAAATATTTATAAGCGTTATGTGTTATTTATTTACAAGATAAATTTGTACACTAATTCACCCTTCTCCATTAATTGATTTAATTATGTATATATATATATATATATATATATATATATATATATATATATATATATATATATATATATATATATATATATATATATATACATGTTTTAATTACACTCAATAAATCAGAAATTGCACAATTCTTGTATGTCTATTTGTTATAAGGTAAAAATAGTAGAACATCTTGTTATATAATCAGCTGCAACGAAAAATTGCTTTTTAGTGTGGTTTCACAATTAGGGCCCCATCAAGAAAAATATATATAATATTGCATGACAGTCAGTGTTGATAAAACATAGAAATTAATTGTCTATCACAGTTTTAACCCCTCCAGCAAAGGTTTTGAGAAAATAACTTGCAATATCCCAAGACAAAGCTCCAAGGCTTGATGAGTATGCCATAGTGTGCATAATTATTAAACAATATTGTTCTTTTATTGTCATTGACATCAAGATTATCTGGGTAGGCTTAATTGAGCTAAAGCATGTACTGTGTAATAAGTAAATGGTCATGAAATAGTCAAGGAAGCTTTCTTTCCATCTCTAAATTATCATGATTGTTCTTTTGCCAAAAATTAAGACAGATGTTGACAAGTCAAAAGGTTTGATTGAAGGAATGTTTAGGAGTTTACAGTGTGTCAATGGTTATTATTTCAGCCAAAATGATATGCATCAAATACATGTAGTTATGAAAAAATATAAGTTAATTCTCCATCTTGACTTGGAGGTGATGATGGACAAAGATAAACTGAAGATCTAAGTTTCCCCTTTTGATGAGTAATATATTCCCCTTGCAATAATACAAAACTCAAATAATTTTTTTTCCTTTAAAAAACTTAAATTTAAAGTAAAATTTTTCAGTATATGAGAAATATGGTTTTACTTTGCTACTTTATGCACTTTAAATATGGTCATAAAAATTCAATTGGCCACCATGCAAGCAGGGCTTGCCCTGCACTCGCTCAAGTGGTTCCCTGACTGTGGCTGTTAATCCCTGCTTACCTCGACAAAGAAATATGTAAACCTAGCAAGCATATTTGCAGCATTCGTTATTGCAATTAAAACAAGTGATACTATTTTTTTTGAATCACTCAGTCTATTAACTAGTGTAAAGAACAAATATTTTGCTTATTGAATTGATATAATGTATAAAATTACTGTAGATATTATCAATTTTCTATTCTCTTATTAACCTGTGTGTGAATGTATTGTATTCAGTAGCCTTTTTCACAAAAATTCTTACGACTAAGATTACAATTTGACAGCTCTGATATTTCTTTGGTTAATAAAGAAAATTATTGTTTCAGACGAATAATTCATAGTTTACTGTAATGTAATAGAAATATAAGATTTTTTTGTAACCTACTACAATTTGCTGAGAAATTCTCTCAGAGGGCAGGATTTCCAGATGCAGTAGGTGCCATAGATGGCACATATATCCCTATCAGTGGCCCCTCTGAATATGGAGATTCATATATATGTCGAAAAGGTTTTGCAGCTATGCACCTTCAGGCAGTTTGTGGGCCTGATTTGAAGTTCTTGGATGTTTTTTCAGCTTACCCTGGGTCTGTACATGATGCCAGAGTGTACAGAAACAGTCCTCTTTTTCAGGTGCTGCAGGACTTGCCACCCAAGTTTCATCTTCTAGGTGACTCTGCATACCCCCTGTCAACAGTTGCTGACTCCCTACCGTGACAATGGTCACCTTACCCTTGAGGAGAAGCGGTACAACAGTGCCCATAGCTCTACAAGAGTGGACATTGAGAGAGCTTTTGGTCTCCTCAAGGGTAAGTTCAGGAAGCTGAAGTTTCTTGACATGAGGCATGTAGAGGATATTCCTAGCACTGTTCTAACTTGCTGTGCACTACATAATTTCATTTTAATGAATGAAAGTCTGGATGAGAGTGAAGTTGTTTTGGAATGTGTGAGTGAGAATGTTCAGTGTGAGAATGACGCGAGAGAGTCGCTTTCAGGACAAAGGAAACGACAGGATATTATGCATGTGTTAACATGAATGTGTCCTATCCTTTACTTCAGTGAACTTTGACTTATAAAAATAGTAATAAGGTTAATGTCCATCTTTGTCCATCATCAACTAAAAGTGTATACCAGTATATATATAATACATGACATCTATTATACTGTATTCTGAGTAAAACTTAACTGTGATGAATGAAAGCTGTATTATATTCTATAAGGTGAACAGGATATCACACTCCAGGAGTGAATTGGGAAGACAGGATTCTGTATCCACTGGGTCCTGATGTAAGCTGTAAGTGGCTAGAGAGGCCTGGGGCTCTTTCTTCCATGACATGGAAGACATCAACGATGTGGGTCCATGGAAGGAATGGCAAGGCCAGCAGTTGCTTGATGAAGTTGTGGGCCCCCTCTCGTTGTCTGAATGTTGTGACAAGGTCAAGCTGCTGTACATGGGTCCAAACTGCCTTTGTCCAGTGGAAAAAACATCCCTTCAAGGTCACAGTAGATAATACCTCCTGGATGGCCTGTCATGCACCTGAAATTAAATAGACAAAATTGAAATTTTAAAAAATTGAAAGCACAAAAATTTGAAAACCTTATATACATAATTACATTGTACTTTAATTAAAAACTTCATTTTAATTTAATATTTCTCTAATATATACATACACATGTATAGATAGATATACATTTTCAATATTTAGAATAAATACAAATTAATTTGATAAAATAATAATAAAAAAAATATATCTTTACCTGCTTCAAAATCAACTGTTACCATTTCCATCGAAGAATTCCCTAGTCCATCCTGCACTGCCCTGAAAACCTGAAAACAACAACAAAAAATAAGATTATCATGTTTATATAAAAAAAGTATGTTACACATGTAATATGTGAAAAATTTTATTTTGATTTCGATTACAATCTAAAACATCTGAAACTAGTGCTAATTGTAACGGGAACCGTTACAGATGTTCCCCAAACGCTCCCCAACTCCCTTCTCGTGCCATATTCCCTGTAAGTTTCAGTAAAGAAGGCAAAATCTATGCATTTAAGACGTAAACAACGTTTTCCCAAAAGTATACCAAGTATTTCAAATTTAAGCAATGCAGGCGTGTGCATGTGATTGCATGAGCGTTATGACGATATCATCTTGTCTACACTATCTTACTCATTTGCACGTGCACGCACGTGCATGAAGACCATACCTTCTTGTAGGAGTCCATTATGTCTGTCTATGTTCTTAATTCCATCCTGTTTGGTTGAAAAACAAGGGAGTTATAGCCATTTAAAGTTTAAGCCAATCAGATTGCAGCGCACGTGCATGCGCGTATTTTCACGACAATTATTATATATCATATTGTAGGACATCTTAAAGTATGCTTATATTTTAAATTTCAAAGCATTTTGTAAAAAAACAGAAAAGATATTGAGATTTTTGTTTCAGCCAATCAGAGCAAAGCGCACGTGCACGCACTTGCATGCATGTGAATGGTGACCATACCATCCTGTAGGAGTCCTTCATGTCTATCTATGTTGTAAATCCCATGCTGTTTGGTTGAAAACCAAGGGAGTTATACTCATTTAAAGTTTCAGCCAATCAGATTGCAGCGCACGCGCATGCGCGTGATTTCATGAAAAATTTTATATATTATATTGTAGTACATCCTAATGCATGTCTTCGTTATAAATGTCAAAGCATTTCATCATAAAACAAAAAAGATATTGAGATTTCTGTTTCAGCCAATCAGAGCAAAGCGCACGTGCATGCACGTGAGTTCATGCAAATTTGACCATGTCATCTTATCTACACAACTTATATATCTTTATATAATAAGTTTCAAAACATTTTATCAAAAAATATTAAAGTTACAACCATATTAAATATATTGGTCATTTTACTCATTGCACGCGCCCGCACGTGCATGCGAATGCGCGCAAAATGACCTTCGTTCGGCACATCTACACAACATGCCTACTAACCCTAAAAAGGTTTTAACTTAGTTTGGTGAACAGTTTCTGAGAACACTTCCGGACAAAAAAGTACCGGAGAAGAAATAAGAAGAAAAAAGAATAATAATAATAACTAGGGCTAATTGTAACGGGAACCGTTACAGATGTTCCCCAAACGCTCCCCAACTCCCTTATGGTGCCTTATTCCCTGTAAGCTTCATTAAATAAGACGAACTCTATGCCTTTTAGACTATAACAATGTTTTCCCAGAAGTATATTCAGTATATTCAAATTTATGCATTGCACGCATGCGCATTTGAATGCATGTGCGTAATGACCATATCATCTTGTCTACACTATTTTTTATACTAGAAATTCAGCGTTTTATCCAAAAGTATTAAAAAATACGTTTTAATCTAGTGTATTTGTAATTTTACTCATTTCACGTGCACGCACGTGCATGCATGTGCATGTCGACTGTATCTTCTTATAGGAGTCTGTTATGCTTGTCTATGTTCTAAATCCCATCCTGTTTGGTTGAAAAACGAGGAAGTTATAGCCATTTTAATTTTAAGCCAATCAGATTGCAGCGCATGTGTATGCGCATGTTTTCACGACAGCTGTTATATATCATATTGTAGGACATCCTAATGCATGATTATGTTTAAAATTTTAAAGCATTTCGTCAAAAATTAGAAAAAGATATTGCGATTTTTGTTTCAGCGATTCACAGCAAAGCACACGTGCATGCACGTGCATGCGTGTGCATGAATGTTCATGACGACCATACCTCCTTGTGGGAGTCCATTATGTTTGTCTATGTTCTAAATCCCATATTGTTTCGTTGAAAAACAAGGGAGTTTTAGCCGTTTAAAGTTTAAGCCAATCAGATTGCAACGCACGTGCATGCGCGTGTTTACATGACAATTGTTATATATCATATTGTAGTACATCCTAAAGTATGCCTATATTTTAAATTTCATAGCATTTCGTCAAAAAACAGAAAAGATATTGAGATTTTTGTTGCAGCCAATCAGAGCGAAGCGCACGTGCATGCGCGTGAGTTCGTGCTAATTTGACAGTGTCACATTAACTACACTATTAATATATCCTTATTAAATGAGTTTTAAAATATTTCATCAAAAAATGTTGGAGTTATGGCTATATAAAGTATATCCGTCATTTCACTCATTTCACGCGCCCGCACGTGCATGCGTATGCACGCAAAATAACCTTCGTGTTGCACACCTACACTACACACCTATTAACCCTAAAAAGGTTTTAGCTCAGTTGGGTGAACAGTTTCTGAGAACACTCGCGGACAAAAAAAGTACCGGAGAACAAAGAAGAAAAAAAAGAATAATAATAACTAGTGCTAATTGTAACGGGAACCGTTACAGATGTTCCCCAAACGCTCCCCAACTCCCTTTTGGTGCCATATTCCCTGTAAGCTTCATTAAATGAGACAAACTCTTTGCATTTTTGACTTTAACAACGTTTCCCCAGAAGGATACCAATTATTTTCAAATTTTAATTGCACCAGCACGCATGTAAATGCAGGTGCGTAATGACTATATCATTTTTCTACACTATCTATACATTTTAATATACTATATGTAAAAGCATTCAGTCCAAAAGTATTAAAAATCACTCATTCAAGTGTATTTTTAATATCATTCGTTCTAAATGCACGCACGTGACCATACCATCTTGAAGGAGTCCCTTATATCTATCTATATTCTAAATCCCATCCTGTTTGGTTGAAAAACAATGGAGTTATAGCCATTTCAAGTTTCAGCCAATCAGATTGCAGCACACGTGCATGCGCGTGATTTCATGATTTTTTTTTCTATATCGTATTGTAGGACATCCTAATGAATGACTATAATTTAAATTTCAAAACATTTCATCAAAAAGCAAAGGAGATATAGCCCTTTAAAGTTTCAGCCAATCAGATTGCAGCACACGTGCATGCGCGTGAATTCTTGAACTTTTTTGTATATCATATTGCAGGATATCTTAATACATGACTACGTTTTAAATTTCAAATCATTTCATCAAAAAACAAAGGAGATAAAGCCATTTAAAGTTTCAGCCAATCAGATTGACGCGCATGCGCATGCACGTGATTTCATGAAAATTTTTATATATCATGTTGTAGGATATTATAATACATGACAATGTTCTAAATTTCAAAGCATTTCGTCAAAAAACAAAAAAGATATTGAGATTTTTGTTTCAGCCAATCAGAGCGAAGTGCACGTGCATGCGCGTGAGTTCGTGCTAATTTGACAGTGTCATATTACCTACACTTGTAATATATCCTTATATAATAAGTTTCAAAGCAATTCATTAAAAAATGTAAAAGTTGTGGCTTTATTAAGTATATCAGTCATTTCACGTGTTGCACGCGCACGCACGTGCAGGCGTATGCGCGCAAAATGACCTTCGTTCCGCACACCTACACTACACACCTATTAACCCTAAAAAGGTTTTAGCTCAGTTGGGTGAACAGTTTCTGAGAACACTCGCGGACAAAAAAGTACCGAAGAACAAATAAGAAAAAAAATAATAATAATAATAAGAAACCGAGTAAAAACAATATGTTCCCAAACTCCGTTTGGGGAACATAATAATAATAATAATAATAAGAAACCGAGTAAAAACAATATGTTCCCAAACTCCGTTTGGGGAACATAACTAGTGCTAATTGTAACGGGAACCGTTACAGATGTTCCCCAAACGCTCCCCAACTTCATTTTGATGCGCTATTCCCTCAAAGCTTCACCAAAATAACTGAACCCTATGCATCTGAAACTTACACAATGTTTTTCCTAAAGTACATCAAGTATATAGCAAATTTTTGCATTGGACGTGCATACGCGGAATGACCATATCATTGTATCTACACTATTAATTTATTTTAATGTACATGTAGTTAATATCTAGGCATTTAATCAAAAAGTATTCGAAAATACGCTAAATCAAGCGCGTTTGTAATTATACGTATTGCACGTGCATCCATGTGCATGATGACCACACCCTCTTGTAGGGGTCCATTAAGACTATCTATGTTCTAAATCCCATCCTGTTTGGCTGAAAACCAAGTGAGTCTTAGGCATTTAAAGTTTTAGCCAATCAGATTGCAGCGCACGTGCATGCGCGTGATTTCATGAAAATTATTTTATATCATATCGTAGGATATTTTAATGCATGACTATGTTTAAAATTGCAAAGTATTTTGTCAAAAAACGAATAAGATATTGAGATTTTTGTTTCAGCCAATCAGAACGAAGCGCACGTGCATGCGCGTGAGTTCATGATAATTTGACCATGTTCTCTTGTCTAAAATACTAATATATTCTTATATTCCGAGTTTCAACACATTTCATTAGAAAATAGAAAAGTTACGGCTATATCAATTATATTGGTACTTTTACATGTTACACGTGCGCGCTCTTGCAAGCACGTGCGCGCAAAATGACCTTGATTCCGCAAATCTACATAACATGTCTACTTACCCTAAAAAGATTTTACTTACATCAGATGAACAGTTAACAAGATCATTCGCGGACAAATAAGTACCCAGGAAGAAGAAAAATAATAATAAGAAACAGAGTAAAAACAATATGTTCCCCAACTTCGTTTGGGGAACATAATAAGAAGAAACAGAGTAAAAACAATATGTTCCCCAACTTCGTTTGGGGAACATAACTAGTGCTAATTGTAACGGGGACCGTTACAGATGTTCCCCAAACGCTCCCCAACTCCTTTTTCGTGCCATATTCCCTGTAATCTCTATTAGATAAGAAATACTTTATGGAATTTAGACTTAATCAAGACCTTCCCAGAAAAATATAAATCATATTTAAAAATAGGCATTGCACGCGTGTTCATGTGTGTAACGACCATATTATCTTGTCTACAATATCTCAATTTTAATATACTTAATATTAAAGCATTTAAGCCAAAGCTATTAAAAAATTCACTCATTCGAGTGTATTTTTAATTTTACTCATTTAGTGTGCACGCACGTGGAAGCACTTGCATAATGACTACACCTTTTTGTAGAAGTCCCTTATATTTATCTATGTTCTAAATCCCATCCTGTTTGGTTGAAAAACAATGGAGTTACAGCCATTTAAAGTTTCAGCCAATCAGATTACAGCACACATGCATGCGCGTGATTCCATAATTTTTATCTTTATCGTATTGAAGAATATCTAAATGAATGACTATATTTTAAAATTCCAAACATTTCGTCAAAAAACAAAGGAGATATAGCCATATAAAGTTTCAGCCAATCAGATTGCAGCACACGTGCATGCGCGTGATTTCATGAATTATTTCTATATCATATTTTAGGATATCTTAATGCATGACTATGTTTTAAATTTCAAAGCATTTTGTCAAAAAACAAAGGAGATATAGCCATTTAAAGTTTCAACCAATCAGATTGCAGCACGAGCGCATGCGCATGCTTTCATGAAATTTTTTATATATCATGGTGTAAATCTTCATAATGTAGGACTATGTCCAAAATTTCAAAAGATTATGACAAAAAAGAAGAAAGATATTGAGACTTTAGTTTCAGCCAATCAGAGCGAAGCGCACGTGCATGCGCGTGAGATCTTGCTATTTTGACCATGCCATCTTGTCTATACTACTAATGTATCCGTACATTATGAGTTTCAAAAAAAATTCATCAAGAAAAAAAAAAGTTACAGCAAAATCCATTATATTGGTCATTTCATGTGTTGCACGTGCGCGCTCTTGCAAGCACGTGCGCGCAAAATGACCTTCGTTCGGCAAATCTACATAACATGTCTACTGACCCTAAAAACATTTTACCTTAGTCGGATGTGTAGTTTACAAGATCACTCGTGGACAAAATTTTCCCAGGAAGAAGAAAAATAATAATAATAATAATAAGAAACAGAGTAAAAACAATATGTTCCCCAACTTCGTTTGGGGAACATAATAACTAGAAACGATCTCGTTGCGAGCAACGAGAGGTCTTCCGTCCGATTCAGGAAAAAAAATCTCGCAAAATCGAGCTGAAGAGTGATTCAAAATTTTGGTCGCAAAGAGAATTGAACCCATGTCGCCTTTTTCTGTTTTATCCCAAACGCGCAAACCATTAAGCTTTTGGGAGTACTGCTCTAAATATACTTGTGTGTATACTTTTGCAACAGTACACCTGTCTAAGAATCATAAAAGGCGGGTCACTATTAATAATTTGCGCCAAACGCCACGAGTAAATATTCGCGCATTTTCTTTGAACTTATCTATTAAATAGGTGTGATAGCTTCAATGAAATAAAATAAATAAAACGTTCTTATCGTCTTTATTTTATTTCGACGTTTAAAAAGTCTTTGTACACATTACATATATCGTATCTAGCCCAGTTACACTAAAGTAGTGAAACGGAAATTAAGTGTTAAGATTGACGTTGAATTGCAACGTACTACTACGTAAAAGTCAAAGTAGTTTTTTTTTTTTACATTTCATGCATTCGTATGTCAGAATGGTTTGTCCAAACGCTCAGCTGCCTCCATAAACCCCAATTGCGAAATGGCGGAATTGACAAAGAAAGCCGCCATCTGGGGCCCGCTTCAGATTTTCAAATATTAATATCTAGAATTCAGATAAGTCAATTTTCAAACAACTTATATAGTAAGCATCAAATTATTAAGATGAATACTTTTGCTCAGCAATGTATAACAAAATATTGATCATTAGAGGGTTATAGATAAAGGACTTTTGGCCCCTCTTAGCCCCTAATTTGAAGGGTCAGCCCTATTTTTTTGACATCAAATGAACGGTCTTGCGATGTTGCACATTTTGTCTTCAATATGTTTTAACAAATTATGAACAGGTGTGAAGATATGAGACAAAATGCGTCAAATTTTGTGAGATATTTCTGAGACATTTTTTCGGCCCTACCGAACTCAGGTACCTTTTGCGCTAGAAAGATTTGGAGACCCAATTACAACTCACCAAACCTTTCTCTATTTTCCCTGAAAATCTCAAGTCCATATTTTAAGTCGTTTCGGAGGAGTTTCCCGGACAAGCCGACCCTCTGAAAATCAGAAAATCGTCCATATCTCACGACCAGAAGTGAGATAATAAAAAAGGAAAAAAACCTATCAAGATCAATTAAATATCTTTCAGATCTGAAAGTTTGGTAGAAATCGGACTAGCCATCTCTGAGAAATCGCTTGCACAAAATCGGTTGGAAGAATAATAATAATAATAGGGAAAAAGAAACCGAACGAAAACAATAAGGTCTTCCGTTGGAGACGGAAGACCTTAATTACAAAATGTCGCATAGGTTCACGGCAAAATATGGATGACACAAAATAATTCCTGAATTTTTCTCTTTAACTCGAGCAATCCTGCATTAGATAGATCTGATGTTTGTTGTGAGATGATAAACCACGTGTAAACTTTCTTAGTTCAGCGGAATCATGGACATTTTCGGCGTTATGAATGTTTTGTTTACAGTAGCGGTGAGGGCATCGCGCAACTATTGGAGCGGATCTCAGGATTTATGAATGAATAAAAAAGATGGAAATAAAGTTTGATTTGTTCTGTATTATTTAATGACATTATTCATTTGCAAGTAATAGATATATACAAGAAAACGCGAAATGCTAATAAATGCAGCTGAAAATCTTTATTTTCTCAAGATAAAAAAAAATAAATTAAATAATTATAAATTCTACAAACAAAACATAGGAAGAATGAATGATGGCACGTTATCAGATGACATCAGGGGAACTGATTTTTATGAATGAAACTTTTAAAACGTTACTTGTACGTTGTAGATGTTACATCTGCGAAGTCTACCTGTCTGCGCGCTTCCGGGAAGGAGGGGGGGGGGGGGTTTCTTGAATATAGACTTGTAAATTACCATTATTTTGTTAAAAGAATTAAGCCTTATCATTTTCTTTACTTTAAGAAGAGTGTCTTGTTATGTAAATGTCAAGGTCAGTTTATGTAGAATGTAAAAATTAAAGCCGAATTGGCATTCATTTCAATATGTGAGAGAGGTGGGAGATAGGTCTTTTACAGTTCACAAAAAAGAAATGGGGGGGGGGGGGGATAAGATGAACACATATGATATATATAATATACACACTTTATTTACTAAAATCTCGTCTCAATTGAACCATGGAAGTTTTTCTACCGGTCCTTTCGCCATCGCGGCGTCAAAGACTTTACCTGCACACTTGGGTATTGCACAATAGGTTTTCCCCCCGCGAAGTCTATTTATGAGAAAAAAAAAATTAATATTTTTTAGTGTTTAAGGAAACGTTGAACCTACGTTTGCAAAAGTTCTTAGACATTCAAAGATATTTAATTCCTTCTTTATCAAATCAAGAAACTGGTTATACGTAAAATCAGCAAATAGGGGCCTTTACTTATGCCATGAATATCACAGAAAAAGATAGAAAGAAAGACAAAGAAATTTAAAAAATCGACTTTTAATCCCCTTTTCTGTGACGACCGGAAGAATTGACGACGGAAAAAATGTTGTTCGACACATCTTCAAGTCCAGATCTATGATATCTGACACAGTAAGCTTTCATATCTTCAACTGTTCTGGAGAAATGGACCGGACAAAGGTCATTTCCAAAAGTTGGTCAATACGAAAATAGTAAGAATACTAGAAACTCTTGTTGCTACAGCAACAAAGAAGGTCTTCCGTTCTCCTCTATTTATCTGTATGCAGGATTTTTTTTACTATTTTAAAAATGACACATATATAATAAAGAAATAGGCCTAATTGACAAAATGCAAAAAAAAAAAAACAAAAAAAAAAACTAGTAAACTAATTGTTTAGTGAACAATTATCGGCCTTTCCACCTTTTTAAGCATTTCAATATCATTTGGGCTGAAAAAAAAAGTAGGAAAAAAGCAAGAAAATAAAAAAACAGCAAAATTCTCATTTCTCTACTAGGATTTTAGATCGGGCTCGCAGTTGGTATAATTTTACCCTAAACAGACTTCCTGGATTGTTTGTAGTCGACTCGGGGATAACCTCGATTTCATTGATCACGCAAAGAGAGCACATAAAAAACATTGTAACACGCTCCTATGTGTACATATGAGCTTGAATTAGATTGTTTTCAAGTTAAGATGTAAGGGGTAAGGTCTGATTAAAATTATGATATACCTATTAATATGAATAACATGCATTTGATCTGCGCATCAAGACAGAAGCGTAAGTGAAAACGTTGTGAAATGTCCCATGTGTACCTGCATCATATGTGCATTATACATGTATTAAAGAGATGTTTGAAAAATATCCGATTTGAGTTGTTTTATGTTTGAAATGAATGGCGATAAATTATTTAAGAGCATGTGAGAAACATAAGCGAGAGATGCAAGGCAGTTTGTAATTATAGAAAAGGAAAACAGAGAATCGGATTCGGATTTTAACATTTATGACCGAAATAGGTAATGGAATATGTGTGTGGATTAAATTCATTGTAAGTAGCATAAATAAAATTCCAAACATGTATTTCTAGATGGAAAACACAGGGAAAAAAAGTGTATTGCTTTTTATTATGCTGAAAGTCGCTATTTCTTATAAGATTGTGTTATTATAGAACAAAAAAAATCTAATTTCAAATGAAATCAAGATTCATTCATTTAATATGAAATCTAAATAAAATTGAAATAAATTAAACATACCAAAGAAAGCTAGAATACTTGGTATTAAAATGTCGTATTAGAGCAGGAGAATCGAATGATATTAACAATAAATGAAGAAATAGCCAATACAAGCTTTAATTCATTTTATGCCCATCAGAATTTAAATTTCAGACAGAAAAAAATGCAGTTTTTGCCGATAATCCGTAGAATTTCATTATACTCAAGAGACTCACCGTAAAACTCTTAGGACACTTTCTTTAAGGTGTCTTCTACTCAAATCCTTAATCTTATGTCGATCTGTGGTGTCTTTTCAGAGGTAGGAGTTTTTTCTATGTTGCTATTGATTTTTTTTAAGGGACGGAAGGGGGGGGTTATTTTATAAGCATTTGTTAAAATGAGAGTTGTTAATACCTCCACATACTTAAGCTTGATTGTGACCTTTGGGTCAATGGGGTCAAAGGTCAAGGTCATTTACCAAGGTCAAAGGTCAAGAGTCAGAGAGAGAGAGAGAGAGAGAGAGAGAGAGAGAGAGAGAGGTAAACTTGAGATTAACACTTGAAGCTGAATCTAGATAAAGGTAATGAATATTTCTTTATTACTTTTTGAGTAAGGGTCAAAGGTCTCATTTTTAGGACAAGAAATCACGTGACCTGAAGAAAGTAAATTTTAAAAGAAGATATTTGAGATTACTCTAGACATTTGCAGTCTGAATAAAACGTCCCAAAATCATTTCAAATACTTTTTTTTTTATAAAAGACATTTATGGGATAGTACGATACTCAATTTATGCAGTTTTTCTCTCATAATTGGAAGTCGTCGTTTTTGTTTCCAGTGGGACTACATATCTCGAAACTACAAGTAAGATGCTATAAGGAAATACTAAGAAAGATTCCATAAAGAAAAGTTTAAAATTTTGATTTATTTGATAACTTCCTGTGATAACCAGAAGTGATGGCGGACGATCTTAAACTCAAAGGATGTGTCTACTCATCAAGGTCTACCATCCCTATTAATTTGGTGTCTTAATCTCTTACCGTTAACGAGATCTAGCTATGATAACTTCTGATTTTGAGGACAGGAAGTCACGCGACCGGAAGTGAATTTTACTGAGATATTAGACTTTACTGTAGACATTTGCAGTCTGCATAACATATCTAAAAATCATTACAAATACTTTAACTATACAAAATTTTAAGGGAAAGAAAGATACTCAAATTATGTAGTTTTTCTCTTTTAACCGGAAGTTGTCATTTTTGTTTCCGTTGGGACTGATACATTTCGAAACTTCAAATAAGATGCTATAATGTGATGCAAAACAAGTTTCAAAAATGAAAAGTTGATTTTTTCGATTTCTTTGATCACTTCCTATGACGACCGGAAGTGACGGCAGACAATCTTACCCCTAATGGTTTTGCCTACGAATCAAGATCTATTACTCATATAAGTTTGTGTCTTAATCTTTTACTGTTTACGAGATCTAGCTATGATAACTTCTGATTTTGAGGACAGGAAATCATGCGACCGGAAGTGAATTTTACTGAGATATTATACATTACTGTAGACGTTTGCAGTCTGCATAACATATCTAAAAATCATTACAAATACTTTATCTATAAAAAGTATTTATGGGAAAGAAAAATACTCAAATTATGTAGTTTTTCTCTTATAACCGGAAGTTGTCGTTGTTGTTTCCAGTAAGACTAATATATTTTGAAACTACAAATAAGATGCTATAATGTGATGCAAAAAAAGTTTCAATAAAGAAAAGTTGAAATTTTTGATTTCTTAGATCACTTCCTGTGACGACCGGAAGTGACAACTGACGGTCTTATTCCAACTGAATTTGCCTACTTATCATGATCAACCACTTATTTAAGTTTGGTGTCTTAACCTCTAACCGTTTACGAGATCTAGCTATGATAACTTCTCATTTTGAGGACAGGAAATCACGCGACCGGAAGTGAACTTTACAAAGATATTTGACGTTACTGTAGTCATTTTCAGTCTGAATAACATATCCAAAAATCATAACAAATACTTTATCTATAAAAAATATTTATGGGAAAGAAAAATACTTAAAATATGCCGTTTTTCTCTCATAACCGGAAGTTGTCGTTTTTGTTTCCGGTGGGACTGATATATTTCGAAACTACAAATAAGATGCTATAATGTGATGCAAAAAAAGTTTCATTAAAGAAAAGTTGAAATTTTTGATTTCTTTGATCACTTCCTGTGACGACCGGAAGCGACGGCGGACGATCTTAACCCAAATGGACATGCCTACTAATCATGATCTATTACTCCTATAAGTTTGGTGTCTTCATCTCTTACCGTTTCTGAGATATGTCCAGGACAAAATCTTTTTGAAAAAAGCGGAAATTGGACATATCTGACGACCGTAAGTGCATTTAAACAAAATGAAAGTTACATTTTAAAGATATTTTGACTCTCTATCATCCCTGAAAATTTCATGAGAATCTATCCAGTCATCTATGAGAAATTGTCAAAAATAGAAAAGGGAAAAAAAAGAGAAAAAAGAAAAAGAAACAGTAGAATCACTATAAGGTCTTCCGTCTGAAACGGAAGACCTTAACTATGAAAGTCTGCTATTGCAAGCAATAGCGATTGTCGCCCCAAACTGAACATGGCTTTCATTTTTTCGTCACTAAAACAATAAAACAAAACCCATTAGCTAAGCTTGGACAACCATCCAGTCGTATCAGTTCTTTCCGTTGGAAACGGAAGACCTTAATTGGGTACATCCCACTCATTATTTTTAGAATCGGTAGGAGAAGAAAGTAGTGCAGGAAAAAAATTACAGACTTGCATAAAAGAAATTGGGCAGATGTACTGAACTGAGCCTCATACTTGTTAATTGGCAGAATCTTTCCTACCAAAAGAGCTTGGCAAATATTATCTATTAAAAAGATAAGCCGAATTATTTTGTGTATTATAACGCCAGAGAGAACTCAGAAATTTCCATACTTTCACTTTAATTTTTAGAGGTTCTGCCGGAAAAAAATCTGACATGACACCTTCAATTCTGGATTGTACAGGGCTGATGTTTCTTATGAGATGATAAATCATGTGTAAACTTTCTCAGTTTAGCGGAATCATGATCATTTTCGGCGAGATGAATGTTTTGTTTACATTAGTGATCAAGGCAGCGCAAATAGCGGATCCAAAGATTTATGAATGAATAAAAACTATGGAAATAACGTACCAATTTTCTAATTTTTTCTTGCACTATTTGATGAAATTAATAATATACAAGTAATAAATATACCAAAAAACGCTAAATGCTAATAAATGCAGTTGACAATCGTTATTTTTTATATAGAAAAAATAAAATAATTATAAAATCTAGAGACAAGAGGGAAGAAGAATGACTGTTGACAAACTATCAAATCACATCAGGAAAACTGAATTTTATGAATGAAACTTTTAAAAGGTTACTTGTAAAGTGTATATGTTATGTCTGTGTATTCTACCTGGCAGTGCGCTTTAAAAATGGTGTCGTCTTGAACATAGTACCTTACGTTTGAACGGTAAGGGCTAGGGCTTTCGTATTTCAAATATGTAATCCTTGTGAAAAGAACTTTTATTGGACACGAAAAACTTTGACCCTTTGACCTAGACCTTGGAGAACACATGTGTACATCTTAACCTTTTTTTCTGTTTCGTTTCTATGACAACTGTGAGCGACTCATTACAATTATTTTAAAAGAAGAAATCACTATGACACATTGCAAGGAATTAACATTGAAAGTTTCAAAAGGATTGCTTGAGTAGTTATTGAGAAAATCGAAATTAAAGAATTTTAATTCTCCCCTGGTTTCCATGGCAATAAACGATTATTTGAAAATTTTAAATGCGAGTTGCACAACTACAGATACTAATCATTAAAATAAAAAGAGTTTCATGACGAACGTTTAAGGGACCAGAGTGAACACTCTCGGACAAAATTCGTCGCTTTTTAAAGGTTTCCATGGCAACGGTAACATAATGGAACTGAACGACCTGAAAAAGAAACAACATAGTGATCATATCCTTTGAGGAAAGTTTCCGAAATTCCCCAGCCACGAGAAACAGCCTGGAATAATAAAAAACATGCGTAGAATATCAATAAGGTCTTCCGTGACTTCGGAAGACCTTAATTACAAAATGTCGCATAGGTTCACGGCAAAATATGGATGACACAAAATAATTCCTGAATTTTTCTCTTTAACTCGAGCAATCCTGCATTAGATAGATCTGATGTTTGTTGTGAGATGATAAACCACGTGTAAACTTTCTTAGTTCAGCGGAATCATGGACATTTTCGGCGTTATGAATGTTTTGTTTACAGTAGCGGTGAGGGCATCGCGCAACTATTGGAGCGGATCTAAGAATTTATGAATGAATAAAAAAGATGGAAATAAAGTTTGATTTGTTCTGTATTATTTAATGACATTATTCATTTGCAAGTAATAGATATATACAAGAAAACGCGAAATGCTAATAAATGCAGCTGAAAATCTTTATTTTCTCAAGATAAAAAAAAATAAATTAAATAATTATAAATTCTACAAACAAAACATAGGAAGAATGAATGATGGCACGTTATCAGATGACATCAGGGGAACTGATTTTTATGAATGAAACTTTTAAAACGTTACTTGTACGTTGTAGATGTTACATCTGCGAAGTCTACCTGTCTGCGCGCTTCCGGGAGGGGGGGGGGGGGGTTCTTGAATATAGACTTGTAAATTACCATTATTTTGTTAAAAGAATTAAGCCTTATCATTTTCTTTACTTTAAGAAGAGTGTCTTGTTATGTAAATGTCAAGGTCAGTTTATGTAGAATGTAAAAATTAAAGCCGAATTGGCATTCATTTCAATATGTGAGAAAGGTGGGAGATAGGTCTTTTACAGTTCACAAAAAAGAAATGGTGGGGGGGGGGGATAAGATGAACACATATGATATATATAATATACACACTTTATTTACTAAAATCTCGTCTCAATTGAACCATGGAAGTTTTTCTACCGGTCCTTTCGCCATCGCGGCGTCAAAGACTTTACCTGCACACTTGGGTATTGCACAATGGGTTTTCCCCCCGCGAAGTCTATTTATGAGAAAAAAAAATTAATATTTTTTAGTGTTTAAGGAAACGTTGAACCTACGTTTGCAAAAGTTCTTAGACATTCAAAGATATTTAATTCCTTCTTTATCAAATCAAGAAACTGGTTATACGTAAAATCAGCAAATAGGGGCCTTTACTTATGCCATGAATATCACAGAAAAAGATAGAAAGAAAGACAAAGAAATTTAAAAAATCGACTTTTAATCCCCTTTTCTGTGACGACCGGAAGAATTGACGACGGAAAAAATGTTGTTCGACACATCTTCAAGTCCAGATCTATGATATCTGACACAGTAAACTTTCATATCTTCAGCTGTTCTGGAGAAATGGACCGGACAAAGGTCATTTCCAAAAGTTGGTCAATACGAAAATAGTAAGAATACTAGAAACGATCTCGTTGCTAGCAACGAGAGGTCTTCCGTCCGATTCAGGAAAAAAAATCTCGTATAATCGAGCTGAAAAGTGATTCAAAATTTTGGTCGCAAAGAGGATTGAACCCATGTCGCCTTTTTCTGTTTTATCCCCAACGCGCAAACCATAAAGCTTTTGGGAGTACTGCTCTAAATATACTTGTGTGTATACTTTTGCAACAGTACACCTGTCTAAGAATCATAAAAGGCGGGTCACTATTAATAATTTGCGCCAAACGCCACGAGTAAATATTCGCGCATTTTCATACATTTTATTTGCTAAAAACTCGACTCTGCAGAACCAGAGAAGGTTTTCTACAGGTCCATTCCCCATCACGGGGATGACCTTACCTGCACATTGGCACCATGTGTATTATCCGCGCAGCCTATTTATGAGAAAATGAAATGAATATTTTTTAGTGTTTAAGAAAACGTTGAACCTACGCTTGCGAAAGTTCTAAGACATTCAAAGATATTTAATTTCTTCTTTATCAAATCAAGAAACTGATTATACGTTAAATCAGCAAATAGGGGCCTTTACTTATGCCATGAATATCACAGAAAAAGATTCAAAATTTTGGTCGCAAAGAGGATTGAACCCATGTCGCCTTTTTCTGTTTTATCCCCAACGCGCAAACCATTAAGCTTTTGGGAGTACTGCTCTAAATATACTTGTGTGTATACTTTTGCAACAGTACACCTGTCTAAGAATCATAAAAGGCGGGTCACTATTAATAATTTGCGCCAAACGCCAGGAGTAAATATTCGCGCATTTTCTTTGAACTTATCTATTGAGAAAATAAATAATAGCTGCAATGAAATAAAATAAATAAAACGTTCTTATCGCCTTTATTTTATTTCGACGTTTAAAAAGTCTTTGTACACATTACATATATCGTATCTAGCCCAGTTACACTTAAGTAGTGAAACGGAAATTAAGTGTTAAGATCGACACTGAATTGCAACGTACTACTACGTGAAAGTCCAAGTAGTTTTGTTTACATTTCATGCATTCGTATGTCAGAATGGTTTAATCAAACGCTCAGCTGCCTCCATAAACCCCAATTGCGAAATGGCGGAATTGACAAAGACAGCCGCCATCTGGGGCCCGCTTCAGATTTTCAAATATTAATATCTAGAATTCAGATAAGCCAATTTTCAAACAACTTAGATAGTTATAATCTAATTGTTAAGATGAATACTTTTGATCAATAATGTATAACAAAGAATTGATCATTAGAGAGTTATAGATAAAAGACTTTTGGCCCCTCTTAGCCCCTAATTTGAAGGGTCAGCCCTATTTTTTTTATATCAAATGAAAGGTCTTGCGATATTGAATATTTTGTCTTCAATATGTTTTAACAAATTATGAACAGGAGTGAAGATATGAGACAAAATGCGTCAAATTTTGTGAGATATTTCTGAGACATTTTTTCGGCCCTACCGAACTTCGGTGCCTTTTGCGCTAGAAAGATTTGGAGACCCAATTACAACTCACCAAACCTTCCTCTATTTTCCCTGAAAATCTCAAGTCCATATCTTAAGTCGTTTCGGAGGAGTTTCCCGGACAAGCCGACCCTCTGAAAATCAGAAAATCGTCCATATCTCACGACCGGAAGTGAGATAATCAAAAAGGAAAAAAACCTATCAAGATCAATTGAATATCTTTCAGATCTGAAAGTTTGGTAGAAATCGGACGAGCCATCTCTGAGAAATCGCTTGCACAAAATCGGTTGGAAGAATAATAAATTGGACTCCACGTGATCTGACATCCCGGGAAATAAACATATAGAGATTAATGTAAGAAAAAAGAGAAAATCTTGTTTTCAAAACAAACCAATTGTGAAAACGTCCGCCATGTTGAATTCAAACGAGCGCTCGCTTCCGTTCAGTAGACAGGTTCTCGTCGCGAGCGATAGTTCTCGCGAGCGCTCGGTCTGCTGAACACGCTACTGTTGTATATGTAATTTCGGGATTTTGTAGAGAGTCTTGGTACATTTTCATTTTCTGTTTTTATGCGCCCGAATCGATAGATTCGGGGCGTATGTTGTTTTTGTCCTGTCTGTCTGTCTGTTGTCAACTTTAACCTACGCCATAACTTTTAAACCGTGAGTGATAGAGACTTCATATTGGGTATGCATACTCCACTAAATAAGCACTTTCAACTGAGACCAAGGTCAATGACCTTGACTGTGACCTATATGCTAAAAAATAGCTTTTAAAAACTTTTTCCATTACTTTTGAACCATAGGAGATATAAACTTCATATTGGGTATGCCTACTCCACTAATTAAGTTCTTTCAAATGCCAATAAGGTCAATGACCTTGTTACCTTGACTGTATATATATGCTAAAAATAGCTTTTTAGAACTTTCGCCATAACTTTTGAACCAGAGGAGATAGAGACTTCATATTTTGTATGCATACTCCACTGATTAATTGCTTTCAAATGACACCAAGGACAATGATTGTGTAACCTTGACTGTGATCTATATGCTAAAAATTGCTTTTTCGAACTTTGTTGCCGCCGGGCGCATAGTGTTTCACAAACACATCTTGTTTCTCTCTGTGCTTCCGAACCGCCTCTCTCACTTTCTTTCGTGTCTCATTAGCCTTCTTTTTCGATCGCTTTGCTATGGGCACAATCCAGTAGTATCCTTTTATTCGCGCTCTTTCTCTTTTCAGATAATCCTCCCCTTCCTGAAGCTTCTTCTTCTCCCTATACTTCCTTTGTATTTCTGCTTTTGTTTTCCCCATAACATGAAATTGTTTAAGTTTTGTAAGGACTTTTTATTCAGGATAATATTTTTAATTTAATAAAAATTTTCCAAGTCTATTTAATTTTTGTAACTTGTTAATCTTCACAATAAAACAAAATAACGGAACTTGTTCTGTATTTTGTAGTTTTTACAACAGAGGGTGATAAAATTTAGGATTTCATTTTTAAGTCATCTACGTTGTGTCAATAGTAATTTACGTTATCAACTATGATGTGCATATTATTAAGAATATAAGGCCTAGTATTAAATATATTGTAAAACGCAAATACAATTTATGAATGTTAATTTTAATTTTTGCCTTGATTGGAAGTGATAATTAGTGTATTCTTTCAATATGCACTGCCCTCTTTCATTCTTCGGATACATATTTATAGTAAGCTACGTTATTAGGACAGTGCGGATGCTCTGATAATTTAACTATGCATAATTTAATAGA
This sequence comes from Saccostrea cuccullata, assembly GCF_032062105.1. Taxonomy (NCBI): domain Eukaryota; kingdom Metazoa; phylum Mollusca; class Bivalvia; order Ostreida; family Ostreidae; genus Saccostrea; species Saccostrea cuccullata. The sequence goes on from NW_026930889.1 coordinate 39,417, forward strand.
TGTAAATAACTAGGCAGATAATGATACAGTAATTTGTAGTATAAACGGTTTTCTTGAATTAAAATCAATAATTGATAGTGATAGAAAACCTTCTTAAGAACGTGGCTTACAATGCTATGAAAGTAGAAAGTAGTAGTACTAGTTTTACTCATGATGTCATTTATTATATTATGTTTACAATTCTATATGTACTGAAGAGAAGATTAATCAAATATATAATTGGACACTTTTCTGATCCTTATTTAATGATAAATAAAATATATCTTCAAATGAAACATATGTAGATATCCGAAATAACGAAAAATATCAAGATCAAAGGTTCATAAAACAATACAAAATAGGAGCAGAGCAAACACAGGCCTCCGAAACATCAGAGGTGGGATCAGATGCCATGGAGGAGTGAGCATCCCCTGCCGACCGGTCACACCCGCCGTGTGCTCCTTGTTATATTCGGAAAATAACAGAAAAATCTGTCGTCAATTCAGTGTATAAATAATTGACTAACATAAAGTATGAAAAATTTTTGTCAGCATTTGACTCAATGATAAATTGTATTTGCTGACAAGGTCATTGTATCGACCATAGAACTTACAAAATGATGACTTTAAACGAGACTGCTGAAACTCTTGTTTCATCAACTTGTTTTGCCGAAAATATTCCTCGTTTTAGAAATCGTTCAAACGTAGAGCATGCTCTTGCGTATCGAACCAGTTGAGATATCTGAACTCCGTATACAGGTGATGAAGATATATTGTTGCATAGGTAAGGGAAGATGACGATAGAAAAGTTAAAGTCATCACGTTTATCATAGAGCTTCGTGATTGTTAGATTACCATTAACGTCTTTTTCAAGTAAAATAGATGTGTCAGACTCTGTGGTATCTTTTATCTCAAGCTCACTAGGATATATCGTATCGTCATAAGAATGGAAATTACCATTGTTAATTGACAGTACGTCGTCGATATATCTAATGTATAGTAGGTTAAAATCGCGGTCGGAAAAGATCGCGATTTGTTCAATTTTCAGCAAATCGCGGTCGTTTGAATTCGCGGAAAGGGAAATCATACATTTTTTAAACAGTACTTGCAAGCATTTTTCTGTAGATATATATTGTGTAAACTGATATTTCCTCTGTCTCTGTCTTACAAAAGTCTGTATATGTATATCTCGCATATCAGACAGAAAAGTCAGGTCTATTTATTGTGTCGCTTTTAAGCCCGATATCGATTGAATAATAACGACACACCGCACTGATCCTGATTTGAAGTAAATAGTATGTTACGCATTTAGATTCCTTTATTTCCGGGTCCAAATTAGAAATAAAAATATACCGTAGTCAAACTATTGAACTTTTAATCATATAATGAATTTAATTTATTGTCGTTACCCAATTTACTACATAAATGCCTTGATTAAAAGTAATGACTGAGTAATACGCACGGGTAAAATTTAAAAAGCATGTTTTATTTTAAATAATTACATCGCACGTCTATTAGATGGCAAAGTAAATCGTTAGCTATAGAAATAAATCAAACAATTAATAAGCTTTAAAAACACCTACAACTATATGTTTGTAATTGATCCATACACTCGCATTATTATAAAGACAGTCTACAGCTAATCACAGAAAATAATAATATTTCAATTTATCCTTATAAAACTTTTAAAGAATTATTCACTGTATGTTGAATTTGCGGAATTTCTTTTTCCGCGAATATAGCGAAAATTAACCCCGCGAGTTAATTTCCTGCTGTACAGTAAATGTCGAGATGAAGGCCACAGCAAGTGTTTTCTTCTTTTCACGCATAATACTCTGCACAAATTCTGCCTTATGGGAATACAAAAATAGGTCTGCTTATAACGGGGCACAATTGGTACCCATGGGAATTCCAATAAATTGTTGGAAGACCTGGTCTCCAAAAAATGACATAGATATTGTCAAACAGAAACTCAAGCATCTTTTTGGTGTCAACTTCAGGGTACTTGTGTGTACAATCAGAATGATTTTTAACAAAATAATTTTGTAAATGACCAATGACAAGGTAAGAAAATTTAAGGGTTCCATTTTTTATTGAAAAAGCAGCTGTTGATGATACCAAAAAGCCTGGACTTTAATTTATCGTGGGGAATGATTGTGCATAAAGTTAAAAAGTCTGTAAGTTTTTAAGCTGTTGATTTTGGTGAAATCTAATTCAAATTTTCCAAAAGTTCTTTGGAATTTTTAAGTTTTCAAACTTTGATTTTTTTATGACTTTGAAATTTCATTAGTAAAAACAACTTCCACTTGAAGTGATAGACGAAAGACCTGATAGGGATTGAGTTGGTGCTTTCTGGGGGCGAAGGATTTATAGAGAGAGGAACTTTGCAGTCTCAAGGCTGATCGTCGGTAGCAAGATAGTTTATTTGGAACAGAACTACATCGTAATTCATTAGATCAATGTTCGATTCTCAGTCTCAGTCATCTTTCCCTCCTTTTCCGTTAAATTTAGTGCCTTGAAAGTGATAGTTGGAAGACCTGCCTGAAAAGAATCCAAGTTGGTGTCTTCGAGGGCAAAGACTTTAAAAAATTGATAGGAATTAAGCAGTCAAACGGGTTTGATCATAGTTGGCAAGATAGTTTTGTAGGAAGAGCACTTGAAAAATGATTTAGGGAGTTTGTGTTTATATTGTAGTCTTGGTGCCAACCAGGAAGTAAAAGATGAAAGACTTGCCAGTGTCGAGAGTGAGGTATTAGACTTTTAAGGAGAGAGAATTGCGGCGGTCAGACAGGTTGATCACTTGTGGCTAGATATCTCAACTAGTATACCACGTTAATTGGTGAAGATACGAGGATTTACTTCGAAGCTTGGCCAATCCCATTGCAATTTCCTCCTGCCATGTTCAATTCGTTGTCCTGCCATGCTGTGGAAGGCCTGTCGGGGTAGAAAAGGGTCAATATCTTTAAGGTGGGAGGATTGATTGATTGTATGTTGTTTTACGTCCCGTTTTTCATGCTGAGACGTCACTATATACCAGTGAAGGACTAAAATTGAGACCTTTACTCAGCACTCAGGCCACTGAGAAGCGAGAGTTCTTTATCTTACCAACGCCTTTCATGACAAGAGGCCTCAGTTTTCAAGATCTTATCCTAAGAACCAGCAACTTTCACATCAAAGTGCGGTGCGCTTGGCGTAGGAACAATTACTGCCCATTTTTATCGACTTGGGTCGGCCGCAACCGTGATTCAAATCTTCCGATCATGGAGCGAGCGCTAAATCGATTGAGCTACTGTGACTGCTAAAGGAGGGAGGGATTTAACAGTTAGATCTGGGTAGACATCAATTGGTAGTGCATCTGACAAAAGATTCAGGAGCATAGATTGGAATTTCAACTGGAGTGCTAGTTGAAAGGCTTGTCAAAGAAGAGATTGGATCAGTGTCAGTGGCTTTATGGAGAGAGTTTCGCAGTCTGAAACTAGGATTTCATCGCCGGTGGCTTAGTTGGAACAGCATCTGACAAGGGATTTAGAAGACCAAGTTTCTATTCCAAGTCGGGTTCATATCATTTTTCCTCCTTTCCTGTCCTACAACTAATGTCATACTAGTACCCTGGAAGTTCAATTAAAGGAATGCCAGAAATGATTCTAGGTAGGTGTTTTCGAGATGGAAGGAATTTAGCGATCAAACGGTTTCGATCGCCGTTGACAAGATAGCTTTGTAGGTAGAGTACTTGACAATCTGAAGTTGACACGGGTTTCGGGATTTTGGTTAGTGTTCTTGTCTGGTTCATTGCATTTTTTCCTTTCCTGTTCCATTTGGTGCCGTTCAGGAAATGAAAGGGATAAGAATGGGTTGATATCCACTTGACGAGAACCTTTAAGGAGGGAATGGTTTGGCAGTCAGACAGGTACGATCACTGTTGGTCAGAGAAATCTCAGTTTGTAAAACACTTTACTGAAAATTAAGGGGGACCCGGGTTCGAATCCTGGTCTGGTCCATTTTCTTCCTTTCTTGTAACATGTTTTGCATTTCCTTGAAATGTTCCAGGACTGAAAGATGAAAAACCCTCTTTAGAAGCGTCTGGATTGTTGTCTCGGGGGCGTATACCTCTAAGGAGGAATGTTCAGTTGACTTCCAACGCTGGTGCACGGCCAGATCGCTCATTTGGTAGAACAAATGATACAGTGGATCCGGAATTGAATCCCGGTCAGGTCAGTTGCATTATCCTCTTTTCATCTTACATTTGGTTTCGGGTCATGACATGTAAATAAAAGGTTAAAGACCCGCCGGCGAAGAGCCTGGGTTGGTATCTTTGCGAACGAAGACCTCTAAGGTGGTATGAATTTAGCTGTCGATCGCCATTTGCCAAGTAGCTAGCTAGCTTTCTAGCAGTTGTCAAAGTACCTGACTAGAGATTAAAAAAAACCCATCTCCAGTGTCTTTTAGGTCCGTCGCACTTTCTTCCTTTTCCATTACATTTTATTGAAGTTGCTCGTGTGACGTAAGAGCGTCATGATTCATAGAGTAATGTCTTGATCCTTGTATCACGGATCCGAATCCCTCTGTTGGAAATGGAGATCGGTCCTTCGGATAAGACCGTATGAATAAGATATAATCATATGTCTATGATTGCTGATCAGAGGATCGGGATGCTCCATATATACAAGAATATAATTGCGTGCTTCAGTTACACAAATTAAAAGAAAATGACAATGAAGTCTTGATCTCAGTTTGCGCTAGGGCCTTCATACTTGTATTCACTGTGACAAGACCTTTCAATAAGTATAAATATTGCTTACCTTTTGACCTCGATCTTCAAGTTTGACCCACTTTTTAAAAACAACTTTATCCTTGGCCATGAATTTCGAACAATTCGTACCAGGGCTTGCGTATTTCACAAGTTAATTCCTTATGACGAGACCTTCCTTTGGATACCAACAATTTGATTTTTTTACCTTGATCTTATAGTTTGACTTGCATTTGAAACTTCAACCCTCGCCATAAGCTGCCATACGGGGGCATCAGTTTTTCACAAACACATCTTGTTTGTTAGGCCGGAATTAAAAATATCTTTGTTTCCCCTAACCCG
>NW_026930890.1:0-44408 GCF_032062105.1 Saccostrea cuccullata
GACTGTGACCTCTATGCTAAACATAGCTTTTTCGAACTTTCGCCATAACCTTTGAACCATAGGAGATAGAGACTTCATATTTGATATGCATACTCCATTAATTAAGTTCTTTTGAATGACACCAAGGTCAATGACCTTGTGACCTTTACTGTGACCTACATTGTATATGCTAAAAATAGCTTTTCGAACTTTGTTGCCACCAGGCACATAGTGTTTCACAAACATATTTTGTTTTATATTAAAGTCCTTGGGGGGGGGGGGGGGGGGGTAGGCTCTGAACAAACTTCGATCTGCACTAACTGAGGATGCTTTTAATATGACACATAATGCCTTTGCTGTTCTTTAAAAAAATATTAATAGATCTTTATTCCTTTGCATGCTTGCATACATTTTCTTCTAATGGGGATCGAAGTTGAATGTTCGCAGCATACCCTCGTTATAGCGGTTGATAGATAAACAACCAGAATTTTTCATTCAACCTTTGTCGTGAAGGCCATTAATGCTGAGACGTTTTCTCACCTGTACCAGCTATATTTCACACAGAATGGATTTTAGATAAAAAAGGGAAGAAAACTGAGAGAGTGTACATGTATCTGATCTAAAAATAAATTAACACATGATAATTATGCCCACTATAAACCCAAAAGGTTTTGTTCACTTTCAGGTTAATGAACTTTATCTTAACAAAAAGTTAAAATACATGTAATGTGCCAGATAGCTGGATTACTTAATAATTAATCCACGTCATAAACAATATTATAGGGTCCAAAAAAAAATTCCTAGCTAGGTGAGGGAAAAAATCGAAAAATGAAAGGGCAACCATAAGCATATATACAGCGTTTCATGTTGAATGAAATCATATATGGCGTATTTTTTATAAGTTCAGACTAAACAAAAAATCAAAAGATCTTTTTATTTGTTTTGTTACTTTATATAAAGATAGGACTTTCCTACGGAAGCCCAATAGTGCAAACCAAAAATAAATAAAGAAAAACGAAATTATTAAATCAAGAAAAGCGAAATTATTAAGTCAAGAAAAACGAAATTAATATTTAAAGAAAAACGAAACTATTAAATAAAGAAAAACGAAACTATTAAATAAAGAGAAACGAAATTATTAAATAAATCATTTCGTTTTTCTTTATTTAACAATTTCGTATTTCTTTATTTAATAATCTCGTATTTCTTTATTTAATTATCTCGTTTTTCTTTATTTAATAATTTCGTTTTTCTTTATTTATTTTTGGTTTGCACTATTGGGCTTCCGTACTATACAGTATTACACAATTTAAATCAATCGCGTTTCATAGATATCCGAGATTTTAAACAATAACTGATTTATTCTCGACTCTAATAAAAATATCAGACACAGTTTAAAGTATAATTCAACTACAGAAACGTAAGGATATTTAAGTTCAAAATCAGTGAAAAATTGAATTCGAACGTAGCAAATATCATGTAATTGTACACTTAAGGTGTTTCGCTTCTGACGAAATTGAATTCACCGCGCAACTCGAACTGCCGTAAATTGGTCTGAATGTCGTTATAATAAAGAATTCAATACGGCAGAGAATTAATAGTTTCTACAAATAATTATAATCATCATCCATAGAAAGTAACATAATGACGATTTTTTATGCCAGAAAACAAACATATAATAAGCATTTTACATTTCGCGGATGTGAACCGGATTACGATAATGTAAACAAAAAGCAGACGAGAAGTCAAGGTCTGCGCGGTAACTTTGGTTGAGATGGTGAAACCAAAGTACAGACGCCATGGGTTCGTCTCGAAAAAGCAGAAGGAGAGATATGATAAAGTATCTGCAGGGCAATTGACTCGATGGATTAGGGGAGCTATCCTTACAGACCACAATTACTCCGCCAGTGCAACCCCTGTCAGCGTTGATCACGATCACGGTTTGTACATGTAAAATACGTAATCTAAAAGACTCGTTTTCATATCTGCATCTAAATTACCATGATTACACATAGGTCTATTAGAAATATTAGATATATTAAAGGGAGGTACATGAATTTGTTGATGTTCATTTTATATACCAGGTCCAATCTAAAGACTTTTTGAACTATGACTACGTGTAGCTATTAAAAAAAAAAATTATAATAGTTAAAGATGTGCACCAAAAGAGAAGATATTGAATTTTTCTCAATATTTCATTGAAAAACAACATGACATAACTAAGACATTGAAAACTTGTTTTTATCAAGTATATAATTGAATTTTCAAAGATATATTTTGATAAAAACAAGTTTTCATCTGATTGACAACAAAGTTTTAAAAATATAATTTTTTTTTGGGGGGGGGGGGGGGGTATTTTATTGAAAACCACATGGCCTATTGTAATCAAAGTGCAACATGGAAATTTGAATCATATTTGATAATAATAAATTTAACTATACATGATGTTATATGTGGATTTCAATAATATATATATATATACTAGGCCTAGCTGTTACAAAAAAAAAATTACATTTGCTGATGTCTTACCTTACATGACAATACTAATCAAAGATAATTGCTGTATTTTATTTTAATACACTGCACGTGATGAAAGATATACTCATTTGACCCACAGGCCTTTAGATCACTTAGAAAAAAAATTGAGGTGTTAAAAAAAAATAAAGGTATGGAACTCTTTTCATAGGGTACCTACTTTCACCAATAAAACTCTTTTAAATTGAATGCTTTACAAATTTACTTTTTATCCATATCTATCCATATATATAAACAATCTTCATTCCTTCAAATTTCATTCCGTAATTCCTTATACTTCTTAAGATATTATGAAATCAATACCGAAATTGACCTAAATTTTTTTAATTGACATCAGCTTGCCAATGGGCCCAACACTAATTGTTAAGCGGGAACGACAGGACAAATTTTCTCCAAAGTCTATTCTAAACTCAATGAATATTTGCTCATTTGAATTTGAGATTTACATGATTTTTCTTTAATTGGATCATATGATCTTACTAAGTCACAAACAAAATGTTAGCGGTCTAATTGTTTTGAAAATAGAAAGGTATATAATCATGATAATGCATTACGGGAAAAAATTGTTCAACCATATAGCTTCTTTTACATTCATAATCAAAATGGCGGTGTAGTTGTTGATGCAGATTTTAACTTATTAATACAGACTACTTAACCTTACAATCTGGAGTAAGAAATCAACTTTAAAATGTTGAAAGATCTTGCAAATGCTATGCAACTCTTCGCTGCACCTCATACACCGTCTGTTTACATGTGAATGACCAGGGGCCCAAGCAAATAGGAGATCATATTTTAGATTGATTTCAGAATATCTTGAGAAATATCGGTATATGGAAAAATATGTTGTATATCGGCACTATGAATTATTTTGAAAACTGGTTCTTGGAATTTAGTAAGTGTATCTAAACAGTCAACTAGTCAGGATGTGTTACAGTAGATAATAAAGAATGTGTAATGGTGATAATTTTTATTCATTATTCATAGAATTGCCAAATTTGAATATACTGGAAAGAGAGGAGGTGGTGGATGGGGAAGAAGTGACTACATCTGAGGATTGGAAGGAGGGGAGGAGAGTAGTAGAACTTGGAGTGTTAGCTGAGGGCTTGCGGGGATGTTGTAAATGTGGCTTACCATTACAACTTTCACACACTATTTCTGTGTTGACATATGGTTTAGCTTCTTTGTTAAAGGTATGAACTCACCAATTTTTGCACAGTTTGTATAAAAACAACCTTGAAAGGTTTTTCCTTGAATTTTTCTCCATATAAAACAGGCAGTATTCCATATATCCATATTTTTAGTTTTGAAAGATGTTACATTTTTTTCTTTGAAGTAATTTGAAGTAATGCATATTTAAATTCTTTTTTCCCAAGCATTTGATTTCATTAATGGTGAATGAATTTAGAACAGTGACCTGTAATTATGGATTCATTGATTTTACATTAACATTTCAGGTCTGTTGCAGCAATACAAAGTGTAATCATATTAACCATGTAAAAACGGGGAAAAAACATGGAAGAGTGTGGGATGTAAATACAAAGCTATCAGCAGGTAAGAAGTTTAACGTACACATCCCCTACATCAGTTACATGTATATTTATTATTGTCAAGTCACAAGAGCCTGATTGAGTTTTACCTGTCTATTCCAATATAAGCAAGTTTGTTGTCCCCCTCAACAGCAACTTGGACGCACCTTGAGAAATTGTTGCTGTCTTGGGGGACAATAAAATTGCTTTTGTCCTCATAGCCAGTAAATAGGTATATGTATCTATAAATTGATATAATCAGTGGCGGATTTGCACCCCCCCCTGAAATTGTCAAAGTTAGCATAAAACATAGTTTTGTTGAGGAAATGTTTCTGATGTCTACTCGGTAGACCTCATTTTTACCCTACAAAACCTCTAGAATCCAAGAGCTTCGGGGGGCTTCGCCCCCTTGGCCCCCACCAGGGCTTTGCCTCAAGGCGGCCCCCAGACCCCTTTCTGCCTGAATCTGGCGCCCAACCCGCCAGGGTTCGACACTAACATTTTTCTGCGTTGGTCTAGCCGGACTAGTGCATCTTTAATTTTATTAGTCCACAGGCAATTTTATGAGTCCGTCAAAAATATAATTAAACAATAGAATTTACATTTCAAGGTACTTTTTATACTTTTTTTTTAATAAACAAAGCATGCGTTTACATGAAATGTTTTATACCAATATTTGTTGAAATTGCCTGATCAGGAACTAGGATCGTGTTCCCGATCTCATTATTCTCTATAAATGATTACGACATCCAAATGCCCGACATCTTTCTTTATGAGTCTTAATAAATCATAATCCCTAAAATGTTTAATTTCATTCCAATGAGTCCTAAAATTAAGTGCCGAATTGACTCAGAATTACATAACTTTCCGCCAAGATGCAAGAAAGCTAAAAATACATACGGGTTTTCCAGTGAAAGTTGTCGAGAACTTCGGTAATTTTTTCCCCCAGAAAACTTTATTATTCCATTCGGACTAATACGCCACAACTTTTATTAGTCCAAATGAAAATGTATTAGTCTGAGACTTATTAGTCTGAGACTAACGGACTAACGTTAATGTCGAACCCTGCCCGTCTAACTTCAATTCCTGGATCCGCCCCTGATAATGTTTAATTCAGAATAAAAACTTGATGAGAAGGCAAGCTATTTTTAACTTCTTGAAGCCAGAGGCTCATTTCAGCTTTCTGATCTTTTTCCATTTATCTGTCTGTCAACTTTTCAAAATATGCTTTAAAGGAGAGGGAAGTGGGTACTGGTATACTGTTTTACTCTTGTGTTTTACCACACAGTCACACCTTGTTTTGGCAATATGCCATATGATGGAATTCACTTTTATAGAAATCCAATGTCTGCTTCCTATTTATCCATGTGTCTGCCTGTATATTCACAAAAGAACCTATATTCACATCATAGAAAGGGTATAACAAGTTAGAATGGGACTTTTTTTGATTTGTTCTAACCACTTGACTATTCAGATGGAAAAAATTCTCTGTAGAACAGCAAAGCCTTATTACTGTATTAATCATATTGATATTGAATCATCCTAATGTAGATCAATTCAAGTTTTGTTGCCATTACCCCTAGGGGTTTAGTTTGTTAAAAGTATGGGTTCTATTTTTAATTTCTGGTAATAAAGAGAGAAAATAAATGAGACTAAGGTGAGTGTTGTATTTCACAAGCTTCTTGTTTAAAGTGATTAGATTGATTTCTTTTTTACATTTATGAATTTGTATTTACAGCAATTGTACATGTTGGTATTGGTGCAACGCAAGTCAACAGTCTCCTTTCTGAGCTGAATATACCACCTGTAAGCCATGCCATGCTGGACAAAAGACAGAAAGAGATAGGCAGAGCTGTTGAAGATATTGCTGCAGAGTCTATGTCTGATGCTTTGCAGAAGGAACTGGAAATGATGAATGAGTGTGTAAACAATATAAATTCAGTTTAAATCTCACTATTTAGCTCAAATGAGCCAAAGGCGCAATAGAGCTTTTCTGATCAGATCAATGGGTGTCCAGCATACATGTGTAGTGGTCATATGGTATAACCTGTGTTGGTTAAGTCACAATTACTAACATGTATGTCACAAACATAACAACCCATTTAATTTTACATATAAGATACATGTATGTACTAATTGCATGCATTTTTGAAGGAAAAATTGTCTTATTTTCTTTACTTATTGATGGAGAATTAAATTATAAGGAATTAACTTCATAGTTATCCAAGTTATAATAGTGTAACCTGCTTTGAAATGAAAGCCTCGCTGTATAGAAAGCCAAAACTGGCACAACCCAGGATATACAGTATAACTTGGGTAGCTATTAAATTCATTCCTAGAATGAATTAAAAAAGGAAAATTTGATTGAAGAAAAAAAAATTGAAGAGTGACAGAGACACAGTCTAATCAAAATTAGATGTTAGATCTGCTCGCATAATTGCTACACTAGCATCTAACAACATCCTATAGAGGGTCACTCAGAGTTCAAATTCGGAACAACCCTAGACTTATTTTCTTCAATTACGTCAACAAATAAACAATGATTTTGCAAGAGACAATTTGATTGGTTGATTAGAATTTGACCTCTGACGTGACCCTCAATGAGATGTTGTTAGATGTTTGTGTAGCGAGTATGCAAGTGGATCTAACAAATAATTTTAATTAGATTGGACAGAGACAGTGACTTCCTAGAGTATTGTGGCCCAAGCCCCAAGAGCCTCGTGTTTTAGTTTTGATCCCCAAATGAAAATCATAGGGAATACCTAATAATAATTGATAGTGATGAAGTTAATAGAATCTGATATACTGATAAATATAAGGTTTAGTCATATACAGTATAATTTGTGTTGATAAATATGCAGAATGTTATGCACATTACGGGGTGTTCTAAAGGAGACAGGTTCACAGTTAATAACTGATGTCTGTTATTTAACTATTTTTCAGAGAGATGAACGAAAATGGACTAGTTGTTGCTGTAGATGCTGGATGGCAAAAACGGGGTAGCGGAAAGACATATGATAGTTTATCAGGTAAAAATACTGTAAAAGCACAAATATTCGGGGGGATTAAATTTTGTTTATTCCGTTAACAAAATTCAACAAAATTAAATCCCACACGAAATTTTATATGACTATATATTGAATAGGGCTTTAAAAAAAATATGTTTGTTTCCTGTAACATTCCAAAAAAATTAAGGGTCGGTAGGTCGGGATTTTTTTTTTTCTTATGAATTGTCAAACATCCCTGGACTCAATATACCAGGTGTCATATTTACAGTGGACACCCAACATGGCATCCAAAATGGCTGCCTAGCGGCAGAAAACGATCTTCAGAAAGTTGTAGGGGGAAATTGTTGTTATAACAATGATTACTCTTTATAACTAATCAAACTTAAATGTAAACTAGGTTGACATATTTTATGTCTCAAGTTAAGCTACAAGCTAATTTTCTTTTTTTAATAAATGGAATCAGCTGATTGATCTAACGAAGTTTTGCCATTTGTCAGAAAAAAAATTCACCCGGGGGGTAATTTGAATGGGTCGGTCGGGTTACAGGAAACAAACATATTTTTTTTAGACCTAGGGTTAGTTTTAAAACAACGACGAGATTATTTTTGATGTCAAAACAACAAAATTTTATGCCCACGAAAATTTATGCTTCTACAGTAGACAAATTTTAGGAAAATAAAAAAAAATATTGATGATTAGAGTGATTACTTTCCGCTTGTGCCCAACATAAACTATGCATTAAGTTTGCTTAGGACTTGATTCCATTAAATATGTATGCAAACAGATGCAATAAATTTAGAAAGACACATATCTCAAAGTTCAACTGTCCATATAAATTGTAAAATATTCTTCTAAAGAACAGCCATGAATAGTTATGTTGCTCATGCAGGTAAAGCATATTCAGTTTTGTTCGAAATATGGACCCAAGGTGGGATAATGGAGCCAAAAAAGGATATAATGTTTACACGGGAATATATATAGGAGAAAAATCATTAAGAGTCATAATGAGTCAAATCAAAATATTAAAATATTAGGTGATTTTACACAGTTAGCGTATTCGCTAATCGCTCTATGACACACAACCAATTTTTAACGACACTTATTAGAAACATTATTTACCAAAGCATTGTCAATAATTAGAACACTAACTTCAAAGAAGTAGGAATTTGGTCCCTATTGCATCCTGCAAACACGTTTTATAGCAACTGTTTACTTTTTTAAAGTTGAACGATTTGCATTAATTATACAGCACCCCTCATGAAAAATAAATATTTGACCTAATTATGCTATAGTGCACTGGACGCACAGGTTCATTGCTGACTAAAGGGGTTAAAGGTTATTACCAAATGCATACATGTAACATCAGTGATCGAGTTTGATTTTCCTTGCCAAAGTATTAAGACATACATTTTATTAAGTTAAGAAATGCATGAAAAATGCTTTAATAAAAACAACGAATACATCTATAAGTTATACAGTTTTTCTAATTTGTAATTTTTCAGGTCATTGTTCCATGGTTGGTCCTCTCTCCGACAAAGTATTGTCATACTCTCTGAGGTCTAAGAATTGCAGAGTATGCAGTGTAGCTGAATCAACCAACAAGAATCCAGCAGCCCATGAGTGCTCAAAGAATTGGGAGGGTAGTTCAAAGGCCATGGAGGCAGATATGGTTATTGAGATGGTCCAAGATCTACAGAAAAGTAAAGGAATAACCATTGATGGAATCATTGGAGATGAGGACTCTACCACTATTGCAAGACTGAAAGCTAATGTCAATGCTGATATTAAGAAGTTGTCTGATAAAAATCATCTAAAGAAACTGTTTACAAACTCTTTGTTTACCTTGAAGAAAAAACATTCATCTCTAACTTTGTCTGTGATAAAGTACATTCAGAAATGCTTCAGTTACTCCATAGCACAGGGAAAAGGAAATGCTTCTCAAATCAAAGAAGACCTTTCATCAATTCCATTACACATATTTGGAGATCACCAACACTGCTCCTCAAGGTGGTGCAACTTCATTAACAACCCTAACCTGAGGTACAAGTCACTTCCACATGGAAAACCCCTGAAAGATAGGTTCCTTCAGGATGATCTGAAAGAAGTCTTCAGTTCATATGCAAGTCATTCTGATCGTCTTTCATGCTTAGGAAGCACACAGTCGAATGAGAGTTTTCACAGAATGGTGTCTGCAAAAGCCCCAAAGACCCATCATTACAGCTCTTCTTCAAGCCTCAGATATAGAGTTGCTGCATGTGTAGCCCAGAAAAATGTTGGACACAGATATCTTGTAAAGGTTTGTAAATTTTTATTTTTTCATGCTTATTGTGTCATATCTGAGTTGAACCACTCAAGTTATCTCTTACATTTGAAAATTCTGCAAATTTTAATCAAAAGCAGATTGTATTGTATATGTATGTACATTGTAGTTGTACATAATAGATTCTTTTATCCTTATTAAAGGTTAACAAGAAATTGGGCCTCTCTCCTGGCTACTATACTCGACGACAGTGCATTCTGAGGGATTTACAAAGAAAGCGACAGAAGGCCATTTCAGTGACACAGAAATTTAAAAGGAGAAGGAGAGAATTGAAAGCCAGGAAGTACGTACTAGTATACTTTGATTGTCATTTGTCAGGTGTAAAAAACCTTTTGTCAACCTCAAAAATGAAAATAAACCAAGAACAAGTGAATGATGATAAGTATGAATTTAAGTGGGAATTAATATCTTGCATGTTACTAAGATTTGTTTTCTGAATCACCAAAGATTTACGGTATGCTTGTTATAAATAGCATGGTTTGATAAATATTTTTTTCAAAGAAGGGAGGGCATATTGCTTTGCTGCAATCTTAAAATAAAAATTTTACCTACCTACATACCCAGTTTTTTAGCTCACCTTAGCGGAAAGCTCAAGTGAGCTTTACTGATAAAAATGTATCTGTTGTCATTAACTTTTCACATTTTCATCTTCCTCTCAAGAACAACTAGGCCAATTTCAACCAAACTTGCTACAAAGTTAGTATCCACTGGGCCAGGTAAGATGAAACTCATATGGAATCATCTTCAGGTAGTGTAGATTCAAGTTTGTTCAAATCTTGACCCTGGGGGATAGGGTGGGACCACATAGCCAATCAAAGTTTTACACAGGAATATATAGAGAATTTGAAATCTTTAAAAATCTTCTCAAGGACTGCAAAGCCATGATAAGTGATATTGATATGAAATCATCCTCAGGTAGTGTAGATTCTAGATTGTTTAAATCATGACCCCCAGGGATAGGGTGGGGCCACAATTGCATTTTACAGTACAATATATTTTTTTTAAAAATTCTCAAGAATAGCAAAGCTATGATTGGTGATATTAATATGGAAGCATCCTCAGGTAAAGTAGAATTAATTTTTTTTTTTCAAATCATACATGGTGGATCAAAGTTTTACATAGGAAAAAATCCCCCCCTCAGGTAGTGTAGATTCTAGATTGTTTAAATCCCCCCCCCCCCCCCCCCCCCCCCCCTGAAAAAAAAAGAGAAGCTATGTTTAGTCATATGGAAATGTAAACATCCTCATGTATTGAAGATTTAAATTTGTTTAAATCCTGATCCTTTGTGGTAGGGAGGGAAACAGTGGGGAATCAAATTCAAATTATTACTAAGTAATATATACGAACAAAATGTTAAAAAAGTTATATGCTGTATTGATATGGAGGCATTCTTAAGTAGTGATAAAATTTAAGCC
Source organism: Saccostrea cuccullata (assembly GCF_032062105.1). Classification (NCBI taxonomy): domain Eukaryota; kingdom Metazoa; phylum Mollusca; class Bivalvia; order Ostreida; family Ostreidae; genus Saccostrea; species Saccostrea cuccullata. Next base: position 10,784 of record NW_026930890.1, read on the forward strand.
CCCCCCCCTTTCAGTAAATTACATGTACCATAACTTTTCTATTCTGGTCTACTTTGTGCTCTTTCCTTGCCGATGTGCTCAGGATTTTCATTTATTTACAACTCCTAATTTATTAGCTGTACATTAGGTGATTGTTTATTTTGCTAGGCCTTTTGTAAGACCTCAGTTTAGAATCATTTGTTTTACAGTATACATCTTCTTTACAGAATTCAAAGTATTTCTACAAAAGAAACAAGGGAAGGCATCAGTTATTTAACAGGATGTGATCTCCAGCAGGCCTCTGACATCGTTGAAATTCCAGCTCCAAAAACAATTCCAAAGTATGATCATCTCCCTTCAAGTCAGCTGTTAAATGCTGAAGAGATCTATTTTGATTTGGAAACTACTGGACTCGGTAAGAACCTAGATTTAAATGTTAAGTCAATGCTGATGGTTATGGCCCTCTTCCGGTATTTCTTTTGTATGCATTTTGAAGGAATAATACTAGAGTTATCATAGAAAACGAATAGAAATGGAGACTCTTGCATAATTCCGATATTGGTACAAGTAGTTGAGCATGTTTTATATCTTTCAAAACTTTACCCTTCCTTCTGAGGACACTGATTAAAAAGAAATTGCATATTCTGAAAGAATTCAAGCATCTTTGATGGAGTTAAGTCTTGGGGAAGAGGGTTACTATTATTATAATGTTTCAAAATTTTTTAAATCATGCATACTGTAAACGGATTACATTTGGCTGTGTATTCTAATAGCGGATTTGGCGAAACGCAGCAACCGCTAAATCAAGTACAACGCTAAATGTCTTGCACATATACACATAAAGAAGAAAATGAAGAAGTGCGCTAAATCAAATCTACGCTTACTTATTCAAAAGTCAATTTCTGCCAAATATCATACATGCTAAATATAATACATTTACAATATATCAATTTTTGTATGTATTTTTTTTAATGCTTTTAATTTTAAAAACTTGAATTTACTTAAGGAATGAATTAAATAGCAACCCAAATTATACTGTATTACCTGGGTTGGGGCAGTTTACGCTTTCTAAACCTCAAAGCGGTTTATAAAAAAGCGTAAACTGCTCCAACCCAGGTTGTAGCAGTATAATTTGGGTTGCCATTTAATTCACTCCTTATGATTTAATTTTCAATCATCAAGAATATAAAACAAGACAAATTTTCTCTTTATAACGCCTTCAAATAGTTCATATTTTAAACGTAACGTCAAGCGGATTGATACAATTTGATGTAAGTCATTGTGACGTAAGCAAACCAGATTATACAATTTAGATTAATTTTTTATCCAATCAAATGATGCGTTACAATCAAAATTAAATTATTTGTTTTTTATTTTTAGCAAGGGATTCTCATATTGTGCAGTTGTCTGCAGTTAGAAATGATGAGGTTTTCAACAAATACATCATTCCAGAAAAACCAATGTCCTCAAAAGCTACAGAAATTACTGGAATAAAAGTAGTCAACAATAAAATGTACCACAATGATGAGGAAGTTGAGACAGTCAGCATTAAGGATGCACTGATCCAGTTTATAGACTTCATGAAGAAATCGGAGTCAGATGCTGTTCTAGTTGGACACAACTCCAAAGTGTTTGACCTTCCTGTGCTGTTCAACATTTTGAGTAAATTAAACATTTTGGAGGCATTCTCATCTGCAGTCATTGGTTTCATTGATACCTTACCTCTTTTCAAAATTTCGCATCCAAACCTTTCATCATACTCACAGTTACACCTCTTCGAAGAAATTCTACAAGACAAATACAGTGCGCATGACTCATTACAGGATGTCTTAGCCTTGAAGAGATTGTTGGACCATACAGGACCTTCCCCTGAAGTCAAACTTGCTGCATCTTTCACTTCAAACTCTGCCTTTGCCATATTCCATCACAAGAACACAACAAAAAGTCTAATGAGCACACTAAAGCCTTTATTGGACCAAAAGGTGATTTCGAATGGAATGGGAAATAAGATTGCCAGCAGTGGACTCTCCTTATCACACTTACAACTGGCTTATCGCAGAAATGGTAGGGAGGGAGTACAGGATGTGCTGACAGAGATAACAGATAACAGTGTGCGTGTGACAAAATCTAGAAAAATCATTGATTCTGTTGCAGATTTTCTCAGATCTGAGCAGTAACGCAGTTGTATGATGTTCTTTGTATGTAACTATGTTATTATTTGTTTGGTTGTTTGTTTGTTTGTTTGTTTGTTTGATTTCTGTGAGCCAGTGCTCACTAGTAATACCCTCACTCTGATGTGAATATGGACAGACAGGAATAAACAAAGTTAATTGACAATGGATTCGTACAAAAATGAATCCAACCATATTTCATGTCTAAAAAATTTCAAGCATCTGTGATGAGTAGTTGTGGAGAAAACTGTGACAAAAATTTATTATTTGTGGTACAGACAGATGCACAGATAAACAGGAAGTTGACATCAGATTCGTCTAAAACCAATTCCAACTGTGATGAGTAGTTGTGGAGAAAACTGTGACAAAAATTTGTTATTTGTGGTACAGACAGATGCACAGATAAACAGGAAGTTGACATCAGATTCGTCTAAAACCAATTCCAACTGTGATGAGTAGTTGTGGAGAAAACTGTGACAAAAATTTATTATTTGTGGTACAGACAGATGCACAGATAAACAGGAAGTTGACATCAGATTCGTCTAAAACCAATTCCAACTGTGATGAGTAGTTGTGGAGAAAACTGTGACAAAAATTTACTATTTGTGGTACAGACAGATGCACAGATAATCAGGAATTTGACATCAGATTCGTCTAAAACCAATTCCAAATGTGATGAGTTGTTTTGGAGAAAACTGTGACAAAAATTTACTATTTGTGGTACAGACAGATGCACAGATAATCAGGAAGTTGACATCAGATTCGTCTAAAACCAATTCCAACATACGGCATGGCTAAAGAAAGAGTGTACTAAAACTTAAAGCATCTGTGATGAGCAATTGAGCATGATGAGTGATTGCTGAGAAAAATCGGACAAAAATTTGTTACTGACAGAAAGACACACAAGTGTAGAAAGAAAAACAGTATAAACCCTGTGCTTCAGAGCAGGGGTATAATTATGCCATGTACTATTGTTTTTTTCAATGTTTATTGTTATAGGTAGTTTGTAGTTGAACAAAACATTTTCTTTCCATTCAAAATAAATCCTTATTTAGAAATTGACAACAATTTCTTTTCATTACCCATATTTTGAGCATACATGAAAAATTAAAAGGTGTTCATTGATATTTATTGAAGAAGACTATGTGCATATTAAATTGAAACATGCACAAATGAATATGAAAGGACATTCTGTAAATGTTTAATATTGTGTATGACCTATACTTGGCAGTAATCTATTTTTCAACAATCGGGCTAGGTTTGATTTCTAGCAAAATTTTTATTGTGTACTTATAAATACGCAGGTCATAAAGTTAGCGATGTTCTTGATATAGCAACAGCAGTTTTCTGTCAAAGGCACAAAAAATCTAATGTTTACAGTATATAAAAATGTTGTATGTTACTTGTAAAGGTAACAATTTGATAGATCTCTATCACAAGGAACATGGATCTGAATAAAGTTAAATAGTTGATCATTTTTCATCTTGAATAAAGAACATTTTGTTTGATACAATGAAATCAAGAGAGATTTACATTGCATGATGCAAATTCAACTAGCTGTTATTGGTACAACTAGTAGTTCAAAACATTCATTTAGTCTTTTTTTTTATTCCCTTCATTTTCAATAACTGGAATTTTGCTGTGAAACGTTTATAGTGAAATGATTACTATGTGGTGGTTTTTAGCTCACCTGACACGGAAGTCCGAGTGAGCTTTTCTGATCAAAGATTGTCTGGCAATCGGTCTTTTGTCTGGGGTGTGTAAAGTTTGATATATTTTATTTCTTTGAAAGACCAACTGGCCCAATTTCAATTAAAGGGATTTAACTTTGTTCATAGGAAGTGTCTCGCCCTCTTGAAGTGGGGGGTAATTAAGAATTTTGGTGGCATTATTCAAAAATCTTCTGAAGAACCACTGAAGAAAAGATGACATTTACGTGAAATTTAGCTTCATTACATACCCTATATTCAATAATTCCTGGGGGATGGATGGCCCACAAGTGGAGCAAAGTATGCATAGAAAAATATTTGAAATGTCTGTAAAATTCTCTCAACTCAGAACAGGCAAAGCCATGATTAGTCAAACTATTAAAGAATTATCCTCAGGTAATGTGAGTGGGCATGAAAATAGATATTAACCCCCCCCCCCCCCCCCCCACAAGTCTTAAATAGTCCCCAAAAAAATGAAATGTCCCTTTTCTTTTAAAGAAAAAGATTGAGTTTCAATACACTTATTCATTTAGGCAAATAGAAAATCCCCCAAAATCATGGAAGAGGCAAACAGAATCAATCCGAATTTCCTCTGGTCAAAATTTGAGAAAAATGGGTCAGAGGAAATTCAAGTTAAAATATCTTTAAAAGTAACTCATATTGATATACAATTTTTTACACCATTTGAAAGCACTTCATCTAAGTAACAAATATATAGAAAAAAAAATACTTGTTAATTATTTCTAATTTATTTTCCAAGCTCATTTTATAAGCCCTGTGAAAGGAAAAAAAGGCATTTTTTTGTATGAGGGTGTGTGCTTTTTGATAAGAATTAAATTTTATCTTCTATCAATTATCATTATTATTTTATCAATATTTATATTCCCTATGACTACTTTTAAAAGATAGCAAAAGGTTGGAATGATTTGAAAACATTTCATAGTTTAAAATAAATATTAAATATGTTGGACACAAATTTGGTCTTTTTCTTTACTAAAATGAGAGAATTACCTCCCTTTGTCAGGAACACCTATAGCTTGAAAATTAAATCATATTCATATGCATTTTTCTGGCTTAAAATAATTTATTATGTTTATTCTTACAATTAAAAAAGAAAAAAATCATTTTCAATTATTTTTAATGTCAGAAGCCAAACACCTTAATCTGGTATTTTTATTTTTTAGCTCAGATACGCCAATAGCTTTATCATGTCTATCACAACTGTGTTTATTTTGACTTTCATAAAAATTATGTTAAGACTCTGAGGTCATACTCCACGTCAACACTCGTCAATTATCTCGACCTTTTAAAACGTTCAAATCCTGAAGAAAATTCAGGGTTTATTTCCAACATTTTTAAAATTCATTTCCGACATTATTTCTATGCGCCCGGATCGAAAGATCTGGCGTATATTGTTTTGTCCTGTCTGTGTCTTCTGTTTGTCTCTCTGTCTGTCTGTTGTCAACTTTAACCTTCGCCATAACTTTTGAACCGTGAGAGATAGAGACTTCATATTTGGTTTACATGCTCCACTAATTAAGCTCTTTCAAATGACACCAAGATCAATGACCTTGTTACCTTGACTGTGTCCTCTATGCTAAAAATAGCTTTTTCGAACTTTCTCCATAACTTTTGAACCAAAGGAGAAAGAGACTTCATATTTGGTATGCATACTCCTCTTATTAAGTTCTTTTGAATGACACCAAAGTCAATGATCTTTTGACCTTGACTGTGACCTATATGCTATGTGACAACGCACATTGAAAAAAAAATACGCATTTTGAAAAATTTTTTCAAAGTGCGTTAAAATTGGGACAAAATCCACGCACTTTGAAAAAAAATTTCAAAATGCGTTAAATTTGGGACACACTCAACGCACTTTGAAAATTTTTTTCAAAGTGCGTTAAGAGTGTACATTAACATTTTTTTACCACGGGGACATTTAACGCACTTTGAAAAAGAATCTGTATTAAAAAAAACTTTTTAGATTCTAATAATTGAGAGAATCGTTTTGTGATAATTATATCTTTCAAACAAGATGTGTTTGTGAAACACTATGCACCCGGCGGTAACAAACTTCAAAAAATCTATTTTTTGCGGATAAGTCACAGTCAAGGTCACAAGGTCATCGACCTTGGTGTCATTTGAAAGAACGTTATTAGTGGAATAGGCATACCAAATATGAAGTATCTATCTCTCATGGTTCAAAAGTTATGGCGAAAAGTCTAAATAGCTATTAATAGCATATAGGTCACAGTCAAGGTCACAAGGTCATGACCTTGATGTCATTTGAAAGAGATTTATTAGTGGAGTAGGCATATCATTTATGAAGTCTCTATCTCTCATGGTTCAAAAGTTACGGCGAAAGTTCGAAAAAGTTATTTTTAGCCCATAGGTCACAGTCAAGGTCACAAGGTCATTGACCTTGGTGCCATTTAAAAGAGATTTATTGGTCAAGAATGCATATCAAATATGAAGTCTCTATCTCTCATGGTTCAAAAGTTATGGCGAAGGTTAAAGTTGACAACAGACAGACAGACAAACAGATAAACAAACAGATAAACAGACAAACAGACAGGACAAAAACAATATACGCCTCGGATCTATCGATCCGGGCGCATAAAAACTTTTTTAATTTACATGCACTCATTTAACGTCATTGAGAACAAGGAGAAGACGAGTAGAAGGTCTCTCAGCTTAACTTTTTTCATCATTCGTTGTGCATAACCGTCGGTAGCAAATTGAAAGCGAACCCCCCAAAGTAAGCCTCAATGTCAATGCCTATATTATGTATATCTTTGCCTAAGCCCCCCCCCCCCCTCCCCCGGTACCGATGCCTATTCTACAACTAGTCTATGTATTTGCATAACGTATGACGTTGAAAACTTTCAATAAATTTTAGTTTACATAAAATGCATACAAACTGGGGAAAAAAATAAGTAAAACATTTTTAAAAAAGAGAAATAATTCTCAAAGCATGGAAAAATCAAAATAGCTCACTTTCACATCCTGAAGTGACCTCATAACCGAAGAGTTATCAAACAGGTTCAATTATTTATCATACTTAATAAGATTTGCAAGAATATTGACCAAGCCATACACATTTTTTCAAAGTGCGTTAATATGGTCGATAGTAACGCACTTTGAAAAGAAATTTTATTTTTTCAAAGTGCGTTGATTTGGTCTCAAATTTAACGCACTTTGAAAAAAATTTTCAAAGTGCGTAAACTTTCAAAGTGCCTTTAACAATGCTAAAAATTAGCTTTTTCGAACTTTGTTGCCGCTGGGCGCAAAGTGTTTCAAAAACACATCTTGTTTAAAATAAAAAAAATATTGTTTCTCATTCAAACATCGATGGAATGCCAAGAACATTTTAAGTGAGGTACAATTTAAAAAAATATATTTTTCATGAGATCAAAATGTTATGTTTGTAATATTAACAGATGTATGCATGTACATTGTATTTCTGTTTATTTCTGAATAATGAATATTTTCGAGATATTAATACCTTTTTTTTATTTAAACACATTTTATTGAAACATAATCATTGGGATTGGGCACAAGTTATGCCAACTTAGATTGTCCTCTCCAACAAAAACAAAATGACAAAAATATGTACAAAATATATACAAAAATAATATGATGTACAACAAAAAAATCTTCAATGCAAAAAAAGAAAAAGAAGTTGCAGCGAAATAAGAAAGAAAGGGACTAGGGGTGTAAGGAGAGAAGAAAGAAAGAGGGGTTGTAAAAGATACAGAATGGTTACGCTGGCTATTTATAAAAATCTATTCGATTTTTTTATATACTCATGTACGGCTTTAACAATGTTGATATTATTTTGTTGACACAAGTTTGGACCCCCTAATAGGATTTTATCAAGGTCTATTTCTGTGTAATTCTCCTTTGTTATTTTTTACAGTGTGAAATAATTATGTTCTTATTCCAGTATAATGTTTACAATACAGGAAAAATTCTCAGTGTTTTTATTGATATATCCACAAGAACATTGGGTATTATCTGAAAGTCTAATCTTAAATAGATCTGAATTTAAAAGGGCTTTACATTGTATTTCACTCTGGTTAAAATTTAGTTCGTTTTTTTCATCACCATAAGAATAATAACTTGGGGGGGGGGTTCACTTTTAAAAAATCATTTTTTTGAAAGTGAAAGCATTTACAATATCAGGGTTTCTAATCTCAGTAGGAATAGCAATTCCATGCTGATTTTGTAGATGGAAAAGATGATTTTTTAAATAGATTAATTTTGTTCTACATTGGGGAATAGCAATATCATTACTATCGGTATTATTTGATTTACTATGTTTTAGTGAGACTCATTTAGACTCATACGTTACAAATGAAAGTTTGTTTATAGAAGGTTTTAAGTGTATTTTCAGAAAAGATCGTAATTCTCATGGTGGTGGTGTAATGATTTATGTTTCAAATTTAATTAAGGCTAGTCGAAGAGAAGATTTAGAACCCGTTGATACAGAACTCATTTGGATAGAAATACCACAAGTAAAGGGAAAACTACTTATATGTTGTATTTATCGTCCACCACACACAAAGAGTGTCTTTTGGCAAAAATTATCTTGGTCATTTGAAAAGGCATGTGATATCTCTAATAATATTGTTGTACTTGGTGATCTTAACATAGATTTTTTAAAAGTTAACAACTCACATGAGATTCATACAATTATGAATAGCTGTAGGTTAACAAATATCATACCCGAACCTACAAGAATAACTTGCGATACAGAAACACTTATAGATCCTATCATTATTAGTGACAATATACATGTACATGATTCTGGAACATTACAAGTTAGTAATACAGTTAGTGATCATAAAGCAACTTATATATATATTCACCAGAATACAAATGTAAATGTGGCATATAAACGTAAAATTTGGAACTATAAACAAGCAGATTTAGAACTCCTTAATGATTCTATTGTAAAATGCGACTGGAATAGCCTTATTGATGATACAGAAAACATTAATACTGCAACAACAAACTTCACAGAAAAATTTAACTCTATTATTTATCAATGCATACCTGAAAAAACTGTTACTATAAGGCCAAATGATAAACCAAGGATGGACTCTCTTCTAAAGAAAACCTTGCGTATTCGTAATAGACTAAGAAAAATAGCACAAAAAACAAAAAAGGAATCTGATAAGGAAAACTTTTGCAAAGAAAGGAATAAGTTTAATAATATGAAAAAATATGCTATTAAAAATTATTATGACAATATAGATTCTCATCTTAAGGATGCTAGTCTGAACAATCAAAAACTATACTGGAAGTTACTGAAAGATACTTTTCACATTAAACCAACAAATGAAATTCCACCTATTCAGTTTACAGACAACAATGGCACTGAAAGTTTTGCATTTTCAGACATAGAAAAAATAGAACTATTAAATAAATATTTCACATCAATCACAGAGTTAGATGACAGTAATCAAGAGCTCCCAAATATAGTGTCAAGATGTACGGATAATTTTCCACACATTGAAATACAAGAGCAAGAAATCATAAGACAGACACTGAATTAGTACAGCAGTGATGTAGAGCCAAGTGGTTCCAGGCTGGGACTTGATCACCCCAGTCGGCACACCTCTGGAGGCTGTAGTGGACAGCGCCGAAACAGCTGATGAAGGAGGATCCACCTGAGGATGGAACCACGCATCTTTCCATCAAGATGTATACAAGTAATATTATCTGGGAAACCAGTGACAGCCAGGAAAGTCTGGATGACAACTGAGAAAAGTTCAGTGACAACCTGGAGAGACAGGAGACAACCAGGAGAGACTGGGATCAGGGGTGTGGAGGCTTGGCAGGCCAAAGCACAACTTCCGTGAGGAAGGACCCATTTCATCACGCTATGGACAGATACATACTTAGATACCCCCGAGGTCGCGCGAGAGCGGGGGAGGATGAGCGACCTGTTGGGACGGAAAATCAGGATACAACCAGGCAACGAAAAACGACGACGAATACGAACAGTGGAAATGTATGCAGCTGTGGGAAAGTATGCAAGAATGAAAAGGGGCTTAAAATCCACATGGGGAGGATGGGATGTAAGCCAGATCAGCAGCTAACACAACGCACAGGGCAACCTGGTGAGACGGAGGAGGAAGTGGTTCAGGATGAAAACCACAGCGACCGCAGCCTCCATGTGTTAGGTAATGACGAGGCTTCATACAGCGAAAGCCATGACAGTGAGGACAATAACCAATCACAGAGCATCAATCAACAGCAAGAGATGGGAGACAACAGGGGTGCTGACAGTAATATAAGAAAGAAGAAAGTAAAATGGCCCAACAGTAACAACAAAAGCGACTGGGAACAGTTTGACAAAGATGTGGATGCAATTCTGAACACAACCCTTGCAGGCAGTATTGACAGGAAAATAGAAGCTATGACATCAATTATATACAGCGTGGGTCTAGACAGGTTTGGTGCAGAACAAAGGAAAAAGTCACAAAAAGAAGGAAGGAAGAACAGGAGAGAGAGAGAAATAGCTAAGATGAGAAAAGACCTGCGGCAGCTTCGTAAGCAGTATAGGAAGGCTACCGATGAGGAGAAACCGGCCCTATCACAGTTACGAGATAACATCAGGGAACATCTCAAGATAGCAAGAAGAGCAGAGAGAAGTAGGCGTAGAAGGAAACAGCGAGACAGAGCAAGAGCAAGATTCACAGCAGACCCATTTCAGTTTACATCAAGATTACTGGGAAATAAAGGGTCCGGATCATTGAAATCTTCAAAGGAAGACGTTGAGGAATATTTGAGGGAGATGCACAGTGATCCACATAGGGAGGAAGAGTTAGGGGAATGGGAGAAGTTGATACAACCGGAAGAACCAAATCAACCCTTTGATGAATCACCACCAAAACTAAAAGAAGTAGCAGATGTTATCAAGAAAGCCAGAGGAGCATCAGCGCCAGGACCAAATGGTGTTCCTTATAAAGTTTATAAGAATTGTCAACGGTTGACAAAGCGCCTCTGGAAACTGATAAGAGTGATTTGGAGGAGGGACAGACTGGCAGATAGCTGGTACAGAGCAGAAGGTTGTTTTATTCCCAAAGAAGAGAAATCAGAGGCATTGAAACAATTTAGGACTATATCGCTCCTGAACGTAGAAGGGAAGATATACCTCGCAATTTTAGCGAGGAGAATGTCTAGGTACATGCTTGAGAATCAGTATATTGATATCGCTGTTCAGAAGGGAGGAGTACCCGGAGTATCAGGATGTATTGAGCATACAAGTGTACTGACACAGATTATCCGGGAAACAAAGGAGTCTAAAGGGGAGTTGGCAGTCATCTGGCTAGATCTTGCCAATGCATATGGGACAGTTCCCCATAAACTAGTCGAGCTGACACTTGAAAGATACCATGGACCAGAGAAGACGAGGGTAGTTTTAAAAGACTATTTTGACCATCTTCAACTAAGATTCACAGTACAGGATTACACAACAGCATGGCAACGCTTAGAAGTTGGAATAGTCACAGGATGCACCATATCCGTAATCCTATTTTCAGCAGCAATGAACATGATAGTCAAGTCAGTGGAGAAGAAGAGCAGAGGGCCATGGATGAAGTCAGGAGTACGCCAACCACCTGGGAGAGCATTCATGGATGATATGACAATAACAACCAAAACAGTTATTGAAGCCAAGTGGACAATACATGAACTAGAATCAGCTATCACTTGGGCAAGAATGAAAGTAAAACCAAGCTAGTCACGTAGCTTAGTGATAAAGAATGGAAAAGTAAAAGAAGTAAGATTCATGATTGAAGGAGAGGCAATACCAACAGTCTCAGAGAAGCCAGTAAAGTGTTTAGGGAAATTCTTTAATGACACATTAACAGACAGACAAAATGTGAAAGATACATGCAGACAGCTGGATGAATGGATGAAAACTGTGGATAAAAGTGGACTGCCCGGTAAATATAAAGCCTGGATATACCAACATGGGATACTACCTCGCTTGCTGTGGCCGCTATTGGTGTATGAGGTACCAATGCACAGTAGAAGGGATGGAAACAACAGCGAGCAGATACCTGAGGAGATGGCTGGGGGTACCACGAAGTTTCAGCAGCATTGGATTATACAGCTCTGGGACTAAGCTACAGTTACCTATAAAGTCAATAACTGAGGAATTCAAGGTGACAAAGGTGCGTCAGCACCTAATGTTACAGAATAGCAAAGACGAGAAGGTTAGGACAGCAAAAGTAGATATCAGGACGGGGAGAAAATGGTCAGTAAAAGAAACTGTACAAGAAGCAGAATCCCGCTTGAGACACAGTGACATTGTTGGAAGACTGGCAATAGGAAGGCAGGGACTTGATGTCACACCAACAGCAAGATGGGGTACAGCTTCGGTAGAGGAGAAGCGTAGTTTGGTGCAGAGAGAGGTGCGTGCAATGGAGGAAGATTCGAGAATGGTCAAAGCAGTGGGAATGAAGAAACAAGGCAGCTGGGTGAACTGGGATAATGCACGTCAAGTGAAGTTGGGATGGAATGATATTTGGAAGATGGAACCATTCAGACTTCAGTTTAAGCTGAAATCAGTTTATGATGTTCTTCCCAGCCCAACTAACCTGGCAACATGGGGAATGACAGAAGATCCAAATTGTGTCCTCTGTGGTAGACCAGCAAACTTGGAGCACATATTATCAGCATGCTCAGAGGCTTTGAAAGATGGGAGATACACTTGGAGACATGATAGAGTCCTAGCCAGTATAGCTGACACCTTGGAGAAAGGTATTAAAAAGCCAAAGAAGAACACAGAGAGCCTGAGATTTGTCAACTTTGTGAAAGAAGGTGAAAAGGGACATGAAGTTAGAATTGAAGAAAGTGGTCTGTTGGGAACAGCAACAGATTGGCAGATGCAGGTAGACCTTAAGAAAAAATTAGTATTTCCGCCGGAAATAATAGCCACAAACAAGAGGCCGGATGTAGTCCTTTGGTCAATGGCTACAAGACAGACAATTATTTTGGAGTTAACAGTGCCATGGGAAGAAAGGATGGAGGATGCATATGAAAGGAAAAATCTTAAGTACCAAGACCTACTGAAAGATTGTCAGCAGAACGGATGGAAGGTCTGGTTTTTTGCAGTGGAAGTGGGTTGTAGAGGATTCGTGGGACAGTCTATGTGGAGAGCACTGAGAGCCATTGGCATAACGGGAGCAGAGAGAAGGAGGCTGATAGGGAATCTGTGCAGGGAGGCAGAATCAGCGTCCATGTGGTTGTGGAGAAGAAGAGCAGATAAGTGGAAAGACAATAAACATTAGTGAGATAGACAGTAAAGGTAGAACAGCAGTGATGTGAAAAACAACAGTAAGACAGACACTGAATTAGTACAGCAGTGATGTAGAGCCAAGTGGTTCCAGGCTGGGACTTGATCACCCCAGTCGGCACACCTCTGGAGGCTGTAGTGGACAGCGCCGAAACAGCTGATGAAGGAGGATCCACCTGAGGATGGAACCACGCATCTTTCCATCAAGATGCATACAAGTAAAAAAGTAATTGATATAATTTCTATTATTCCTGTTAATAAAGCCGTTGGTCCTGATTGCATCAACCAAAAAATGTTAAAATCTTGCAAAGAAACTATCTCAAAACCTTTATATATACTTTTCAACAAATACCTATCACTAAAAACATTTCCAGACTGCTGGAAACTAGCACATGTTCTTCCACTATTTAAGAAAGATGACACTTCCATCACTTCAAACTATAGACCAGTTTCTTTGCTAAGTTGTATAAGCAAAATCTTTGAAAGAATAATTTTTAAACATGTTTACAATTTCTTGTATTCACATAATATATTTTATAAATACCAGGCAGGTTTTTTACCAGGTCATTCCACAGTATATCAACTCTTAGAAACATACCATTCTATAGTAAAAAGTGTTGATGAAGGTAAATCCTGTTGTATGGTGTTTTGTGATTTATCAAAGGCATTTGACAGGGTCTGGCATAAAGGCTTAATTTACAAATTAAAAATGTATGGAATTAATGGTGATATGCTAGATTGGTTTGATAGTTATTTAAGCAAAAGAACCCAACAAGTCATGTATAGAAATCATTTTTCCTCTGTAGGACAAGTAAAAGCTGGAGTTCCTCAGGGCTCAGTACTTGGTCCCCTATTATTTTTATTGTATGTAAATGATGTGGCTGAAAATATGATATCTGTTTGTAGACTATTTGCTGATGATAATTCTTTACAACAATGTTCAGATAATATTAATTATATTGAACAAATTCTTAACCACGATCTTAGAATACTAGATGAATGGTCAAAGAAATGGTTATTAAAATTCAATCCACAGAAAACCAAAGCAGTATTTTTTAGTTTGAAAAATGTACAGCATTTTCCTAAATTATTTTTTGACAATTGCCAATTGGAATATGTTACGGAACACAAACATCTTGGTATACTTCTGTCGTCTAACTTAGGATGGTCGGATCATATTGATACCATTATAAAGAAAGCATACAAAAAATTGGGGCTTCTTAAAAAATTAAAATTCACTGTGTCAAGAGATATTCTGTCCCAGATGTATATATCTTTTGTTAGACCACAACTTGAATATGCTGTTGAAGTTTGGTCTGGATGCACAAAAACAGACATTGAGAATCTTGAAAAAGTACAATTATATGCTGCAAGAATAGTTACTGGGCTTACAATTATTGCTTCAAGAAATTCATTATATTTGGAAACAGGCTGGGAACCACTGGAATATAGAAGAAATAGGGCAAAACTAATAACAATGTATAAAATGCACAATAATTTAGTCCCTATTTACTTGCAAAACTTAGTACCTGATACAAGAGGCAATATTTCAGGATACACTACCCGGAATTTTTTGAATTATTCTTTGCCAAAATACAGATTAGAACTCTACAATAAATCATTTATTCCCGATACTGTTAGAAAGTGGAATTCCCTTAGTCTAAAAACAAGGGAGGCAACTTCTATTAAAATTTTCAAAAACTATCTTCAAAATAGTAATGTAAAACCTCAGAAATATTTTTCTTATGGAAAAAGGTTTTTGAACATAATTCATACAAGATTAAGACACAATTGTATTTTAAAGTCTGATTTATATCGCTGTAACCTAATAACCAGTCCTAATTGTTCTTGTGGACTACTAGAAGATACATATCATCTGTTTTTTGTTTGTAAACATTATGTAAAAGCAAGAAATTCCTTAATGAATAAGCTATTGTCATTTAATTATTTACATATTATAGATGTACATTTAATACTATGGGGCGATGTTTCTTTAACTTTTGAACAAAATGCTGAACTCTTTAAGACTATTCAAACTTTCTTAAATGAATGTGGTCGTTTTTCCAAATAAGTCTTTTATCACCATCTCAAATTATTTTTTTATACTTAAAGAATTTATTCCTTTCTATTGCTACAATGTATACAATGTATGTAGTAGACCATATGTATATATGTTTGTTTTACTTTGGCAATTTCACATAATGTTATATTAGGAGAGGACTATCTAAGTTACAGAACTTGTGTCCGATCCTTTTGACTTTGTCAATAAAAATATGTTCAATTCATCGGTATTACGTAGATCATATATACGCAATTTTAGTGCAGACTTTTAATAGTTAATTAAAAAAATGACTGTGTAAACGTGTACCAACATTGGTATGAAGAGGTTCGCTCCTGAGCTTTTCAGCAGATACATGTACATTTCTTGATCTCTATTTGAAAAGAATTGCATTATGGTTTAGTTCTTACAATAAATTTGGATTCTACAATGCCAATTAAAGTATTTTCAGTTAAAACTCCATGATTAAATTACATACCAAAAATATTTAGCGAGGAACTATATTTTATGGCGGAAGGTTTTTCAAGAAGAAAATTATTTTTTTCCTCTTTTGAATTAATTTTAAGTCTTGGTAATCAAGCTACGGTTCGTAGTGAACATATTGCTCTCTACAGAATGGAAGAGAATCCTGCATTTTGGCTGTGATTTGTGACGAAATTTCAAGGTTGGCTTCTTAATTTTCAATGCAGCCTGCACACAGAGTTATTTTGTGCCGTAAATTATTTTATGCTGGTCCTAAATTATTTATATGTTGTAAACTCTTAAAATTTATATTTTACAAATGTAGGAAATCTGTTGTGAAAATCCAGGGAAAATACATACCCAATTATATGGCAAGCCCTTTTACTATTTATTCGTGAAATAAAAATTTTCTTTCAATAAGAGAGATATCTCTCTAGCATAGAGAGATACCTCTCTAGCTTATAGAAATATCTCTTTGACTAATAGAGATATCTTTATACCTTAGAGAGATATCTCTTTAGCTTAGAGAGATATCTCTTTTTGTAAGTGAGATATCTCTTTTACTTAGAGAGATATCTTTATTCTAAGGATCACTGAAAAAGAGATATCTCTTTAAACGACAGAGATATCTCTTAAAGTTATAGAGATATCTCTTTAACAAGGTTCAAAGAAATATCTTTCTTAGTTAGAGAGATATCTCTTAAGATTTTCAAAAAGAGATATCTTTTTAAGCTAAAGAGATCTCTTTCAATGAGAGAGATATCTTTTTTATAGTGATCCTTAAAATAAAATAATCAATTCTCCACTTGAAAGCGAAAGCGAAACAAGAGGTAAAGTCCCTGGAATAGTTTCGCTGTTATAAGAAAAAAGACTGAGCATGCAATACCCATAATATTAATATATGTACTATGTAGACAAAAATGCTACAAATCCCTTGTTTGAAACAGCAAATAATAATGGCAACTTCGTTGATCAAATGCTAAAAGTTTAATATTCATGTTCAAACGAAAGTAAGCATATTTTTATAATCTCAAATGCAATGGACCAATTTTTCTCAGCTTATGAAATAATCAACTATTACAAATATGAAATCTAGACAACACTTAATTACTTGTCATGTTAAGTAAAGCTATAATGTAGAATATCAGGAATATGTCGAAATCTAAAAATACTTTAATGTACTTCCGTGAATAAAAAGCTTTCTTCCGGTAAGGGAGAAGTCGTTTTAAATGGAATTTAAATAAAAAATAATGAAGAGAGATATCTCTTTGCAATAAAATTTTGCTTGAGAGATATCTCTTTTAGACACGTTTGAAAGATATCTCGTTCACTTTAAGAGATATCTCTTAGGATAAACTAAGAGAGATATCTCTTTTACTTTGAGAGATATCTCTTTAACTTGGAAAGATATCTCCACAAGTAAAAGAGATATCTTTCTAGGTGAAAGAGATATCTCTTCAACGTTCAGAGATATCTCTTTTCACGAAAAAGATATCTCGAGGAGAAAAAGATATCTGTTCAAGTCGAAGAGATATCTCTCTAAGTATAAGGGATATCTCTCTCAGTTTAAGAGATATCTATTTCTCAAAGAGATATCTCTTTAAAATGATATCTCTTTAAGTTGGGAGATATCTCTATTTTTTAAGAGATATCTCTCTAAATTGAGAGATATCTCTGTAATCTTAAGATGAATTTTATTTTCTTTATAAATATAAAAATAGCACTTTTAGTGCAGAAGTCAAATAATTGAGTATGATAAGTAATTTGAAACTATTTTTATTGTCAGAATTCTGAATGGGGCTATTCAAGATGAAAAAGGCTGCTTATTCCAATAATTCCATTTGGATAAAAATATTAAAGGGAAAACTTTGAAAATTTATTTATGTGTTAGACGTAATTACGGTGTAAAAAGGTCATATTAATTGCTCCGTAGTGATAAAATAAGCGCACTGAACCCCCCCCCCCCCCCCCCATTTTTTGTTTTGATTTTTTTAAGCCATGTACATGTACATGTATGCACATTCTAAAAATATACTTGACAAAAAATTCTCAATAATTTTTTGATGATAGGAGTCAATCTCCTGAAGGTAACATCAAACCGCAAGACAATACTTTTGAAATGTCTGGACTGTGATGAATTGTTGAAACGAATCTATGACCGCGTAGTTTTGGTCCATAATCATGATCATATAATATATTATAACGATGAACAGGTGAGAGGGGATGTTGTCGGGGAAACGAATGATGCCAGGGTAGTCAAGCAATATATTCCAAAGACACTTCCACTTGACAAAGGAAAAGATGTAAGATTTATTTTTTGTGACATCTCAAAGGCATTTGATAGAGTATGGCATAAAGGCCTTTTAACAAAACTAGCAAATTATGGTATAAATAGCAATGTTCTAGGTTGGATTGAGAATTATTTGTCTGATAGACAACAAAAAGTTGTAATAGATGGTTTTACATCAAATTCTGAAACAGTAAATGCTGGAGTTCCTCGGGGTTCTGTCCTAGGACCATTCCTATTTCTTTTATATATTAATGATATTTGTGATGATCTAGTTAACAATATAAGACTTTTTGCTGATGACACTTCTTTATATGCTATCGTAGACAAAGAAAATATTACACAATCTCTTACTGATGATCTAGAGCATATTGATAAATGGTGAAAGTAGATTTTAATCCGAACAAAACTGTAAATTTAAATTTTAGTAGAAAAAATATTGTATATTCTCCTGTTAAATTTGGTGAATATGGCCCATCTATTATTCAAAATGATTCCTATACCCATTTAGGTTTACATTTCCAAAGAGATGCTATGTGGATATCACACAAACAGATAATACACGAAAAAGCTTCAAAAAGATTAAACATTTTTAGAATGCTCAAATACCAGGTTTCACGTAAAACACTCATTAAAATAGATTTTGCTTTTGTTCGACCTGTGTTGGAGTATTCTGATGTAGTTTGGGACAATTGTTCTGAAAAAGATTCTAAACTCTTAGAAGATATACAAGTTGAAGCAGGCAGAATCATCACTGGATTAAGGTGGAACTCTTCTCGTACAAAATTGTACGATGAACTTGGATGGGATCTCCTAAAGACAAGGAGAAAAATGCATAAGTTAATATTGTTTTATAAAATTATTAATGGTTATTGTCCTCAGTATCTGTATGATCTGATTGAACCTTATCGCCCATCAAGTCATTCGTATAATCTCAGAACTAATGATGTTCAATTTAAAATTCCTAATATTAGAACAACATCTTATATGGAAAGTTTTCTTCCCTCTACAGTCAAACAATGGAATACCTTGCCAGATTATATTAAAAATGCCCCAGGAATATGTTCATTCAAAAGTCTTTTAAAATCTTATTTCTGTAGCAAAACTATTGAACTTTTTAATTTTGGCATAAGAAAATATAACATAATACATTGCCAGATAAGGAATAATTCTCGTAATCTGAAAGCAGATTTATATAATCAACATTTAGCTGAAACTCCAATGTGTGAACATTGTACTGATTATATTGAAGATGCATGTCATTACTTTATTGTCTGTCCAAAATATACAATTCCAAGAGATGTACTTTTTCAATTAACGCATGATATTATAAACTGTGACAATATTCCTGAATGTGATTTATTTTCAAATGGTAGTTCTAACCATGGACTTGACATTAATATACAAATATTTGAAGCTGTACATACATTTATAGCAGCAACAAAACGTTTTATATAAAACATTGTCATATACATATATATAGATGAAAATTTTAATTATTAGAAATACTCCCAAAACCGGTACTACTTTGTATTTTGTTTCTCTCCTCTGTAATTTGCCCTTTTTGTTATTTTGTTCATTCTATTTTTCTCTTTTGTACAATTTTTCTTTATATGATTTTTCTGTATTTTTTTCTCTATATTACTTTGTTCATTTTTGTTTGTGTTTTTTCTCTTCTTTTGTACATTCTTTTATTATTACTATTTGTTTTGTACCTTGACCTAAATGTAGGGAGAGGGCTAAAATAGGCTGCGTCTGCTGCCCAATCCTGTTCACGATGACATCAGTGAATAAAATATTGTCTAAAAAAAAAAGACATTTCCCGATTGTATAAAAAGTCCGAAGGAATGTGAGATAGGTTTCCTTTATTAAAAGGTTTCAACAATACAATTTGGAAAACCGGTACAACAATATTACAATAAAAAAAACTGACTGGAAAATGACCATTGCCTCCAAATTATTCAGTAAAACCAGAAATATGTCCGTAGGACATGAATGCCCCGACGAGGGCATATTAGTAATGCAACATGAAAATTTTTATTAGTGTTTTAGAAATAATTTATAAATTTATTCAGAATACCGTTCTTGAATAGTCCATGATGCAGCTGAATTGCTTACATCAGTATGTATCAGCGTATGAAGTTTGACACTAATTTAAGAAAAGTGCGGTTAAGGTCAAAGGAAAGGTAAAAAATGGTGATGCAGTTGAAAAACTCTCATCAGTGTGTATCAGCATATGAAGTTGAAAAAATATTATGAATGGTTTCTTTAAAACTGACTTAAACAGAATTTGATAAAAGTTAGGTCAATGTCAATTTAAAGGTCAGAGTAAAAAATGTTGCTGCAGTTGAATAGCTCACATCAGTATGTATCAAAATACATGTATGAAGTTTGATAAAAATATCTTGAATTGTTTCTTTAAAATTGAGCTAAACACGAATTTAAGTAAAATGATGTCAAGGTCAAAGGAAACGTCCAGGTCAAAAAATGTTGATGCATTTGCATAGCTCTCATCCATATCTATCAGCATATGTTCTGTAGTCTAATGAAAATATTTTGGATAGTTTCTTCGAAACTGAGGTTTTAATTGAGCTAAACGCAAAGTGTGACGGAAGGACAGACGAAAGAACAGGAGGACAGAAGAGGGACATGTCAAACACTATATGCCCCGGCCATATTCATGGCGGAGCATAAATAGCTCAAACGTGATCGAAAAGGAACGAGTCGGACATATAATCTGAATTGAATTGAACATATTTTATTGACAAAGTCAAAAGGATTGGACACAAGTTCTGTAACTTAGATAGTCCTCTCCTAAGTAATAGTAAGATCATATGAAGAGAAATCTTCGTCATGAAGAATGGGCGGACTTAGAACAGAACCTCAGCCAATCAAATGAATGGATTAAAAATAAACTCCTCCCACGGCGATGTCATATATAAGGCTCAACTTGACCGCTCGTTGTACATATCGAGCACGCAATCAATATCGAACACACGCGGTTTCAGAATGGATTCCCAACCCAGTCAGGTTAGCACGAGATTATATGAAATAGCTTGATTTACTGGGGAAATGGTATGGTGAAGATATTAAAGTTACTGGAACTAAATGAATACCCATGTAACAAGAATTGTAATATCTATATTTTTGAAAAATGATTGTGTTAAGAATCAGTCCGCGAGAAAACCATGCAGAACTGTCCAAATCGAAGGTTGTCATATCTTAATGAAATTTGGTGGGTAGTTAGACTTTATAATATGTTATTTAAAAATGACCAAAAAAATTCCCATCATTCAACATGGCAGCCGTAGGCAGCGCCACCTCCTTTTCGCACATTTAAGTGCAAATGCACTTAAAAAATTCAAGAAAATTGGTAAAATTCTCATTTGATTTATTTTACTCAAAATTAAATTTGCATTTCCATTAAGGTATTTAAGTAACATAAGACTATGTTCTTTCAAAATTGACATTTATCATAATCAAATATGCAATATATCAAAGGGCAGACAACTCTTGAAAATTGGCATGATGCCAATTTTCAAGAATTGCCAAAAGTATTACAAATTTAATGCCCCAAATCTTCCAAGACCAATCTTTGAAATTAATTTTTTTTATTTTATTGTACAAATATAACTCTTAACATTATCTTTGCAAAATATTGAGCTTGGGAAATAATAAATAATTGAGATATGGGGATTTACAAATTGCCAATTTTCGAAAAAATTGCTCAAATTCAAATGGGTTACAAAGTCAAATATAGTACTTTAAATTATAAGCAATTGTTGTTAGATATTGAAACATGTAACAATTTTCTTTGAAATAATAATTAAGATTGAAAAATATTAAAATTAAAAATTAGATAAAACTAAATTGTCAGAAATTACCCCTTATATGAGGATTAGTATTTTGCCAATTGTTTAGAAATGAAAAAAGGCAAAGCATAATAAATTGCATTGGGTAACTTGCAATTTTTTTTTCAACAATCATATGAATATATATGTTCCTAACGTTTTGTAAGTTACTTTCTTTTTAATCAATTAAAGTGAAATTACAAGTATTTAAATTCAAACGGACTCTATTTCAGTATCATTCATATAAATTTTGAGACTTGAACATATAAAATATGAGCCTTCCTTAAGTTGTTTGCTTTCTGTCAAATTATAAAAATACTGACAGGAGATGTTATACAAAAAACTCCATAAAGGAGTTTAAGAAAATGAAAGATGCTGGAGTTTACTTTTATCCCACCTCCCGAATCAAACAATTATCTTTTTTTTCACTTGGTAAATTCTTTTCAGGTAAGTTTAATTTTACCCCCCCCCCCAACCCTTTAAAAATCGTTTCTCCGTCACTGCTATGACTGCGATTTTCGTGCATACATGTAAGAGATTTTATGATTATGTATTAATCAACTTGAATTAAATAATGGGGGATTGAATTTATAAAATATATGTTGTTTATAAATTTGTGTATTTAAAATGATTTAATCTATTAAAAAAATGTTTTTCTTTCTGTTTTCCGATCTTCGTTTTAGCAACACCCCTCCAGAACCCTTATCATTTTTCATTATTTTATCCATTTCAATATTAGTATGTAAACTGTGGGGATGTGGATGTGGTTAAAGATTGGGTACTAGATACACTCAACAGAAGTTGATACCCCCAATTTGAATGAACAATCATTTAGGGTATTCTGAATCACGTTTTACATTTTGACTGCAGATGATTTTATTAAAAACTTTTCACATGGTTGTTTGGTATAAAAAAAACAATTTAGTGAAAAATCAGATCTACTTTATAGAACGAGTCTATCTTCGATACAGCGACCTTGACGGTGGTTATATTTGGATCACCTTTTTAGAGTATTGCGAATCACTTCCGGGTATTTCGAATCACCAGGTAAATGGGTGATGAAAACGGTCAGAAAACATCATCATAATTGATGAACTAGTTAGTATAGTTTATAAAATGCTCCAAGAATAAAAAGAATTAAAATTTTCTTCATTGTTCTTGTTTATTTAAAAGTTATCAATACCCCCCTCTTTATTCGCACTATAAAACATCTTTTCAGAAGCGGATCATGCAGAAAAGCAATTATTACCAAGAAAATAGGGGTTTAAGAAATTACATGACTGTAAATTGTTATCCTGTAAATATAATTATGTCACTTTTTTGCCCCTGTGATTTTTTTTCGCTGCAAAACAATTAACATTGAAAATATCATAATTCTACGAATCGGCTACCAAAAAAAAAAGATCATATACATGTAATAATGATGATAATAAAAGAAATGTGTGAAAAGGAATAATAACTAGCTCCTGTTTAGATATATGTATCACAATTATTAAATATGATATAAATCACTGCATGCGTGCACAGTGTACATATATGTGTACATGTATATGCGTGCAAGTCCATATTTACACATGTATGATAAAAGGATCAACACTGGTCAAGCTACTCATTAACTCTTCACAGCTTTTCCATTTCATAATTTTCATAGGTCACTTGCATGTAAAGAAAACCGATTTTATAAAAAAAAATATCGGGCATATAACAAGTATGCAGGTGTGCAATTTCTTCAGTTGCGGTCATGCACATGATACATATACGTGATACAAAATACCCTAATCTGTAGGGGGCTACAAATGCGGTTGTAACATATACATTTCTGAGATGTAATAAAGAATTATTAATGCTCATGAAAGCTCATAAAATTGCCGTTCTATCAATCCCTATTATGCTAGATTTCATCCACCAACAACGCCACAACATCGATGAGAAATATTCTGCAACGTTTAAACACGGAAATTTTTCACGAGAAGGATAGCAAATTAACGAATTAATTAAGGTAAATTACCGAGTGTCGCAAAATGCGGGGTGATTCGAAATACCCTAAATGACTGAATATGAATTCAGTCTTTTATCATGTTTGTACTGCAAACTAGCAAAGTTTTGGCTGCAGTAACGACTCATGTTTTCTTGGGGGGTGGGGGGGGGTGGGGGGGGGGATAGTAACCTCCCCCGAATAATTTTGCCAATATTTATTGTGGAGGGTCCTATATATATCGATGAGGTACCTAAATCGGTGGCATCTCCTTTTGAGCTGATGATTTTTAATGGGAGATCTGACTTTATCAATACTATTGTTTGCAGTCGACTGTAAAGTTTTACATTAAGTCACGATCTAGTTGACAGCTGCTCTCAAGGTAAATTGTACACGCCTCCTAACCGCAAGCTTTACGACTGGAACTCTCTTCCTATCCCTGATTGGTTGCTCGTGCAACAGACTACTAGTTTATCCTTGTCAATGTTGATAATCTGAGTCGACCAATCACGTGAATTGTTTACGCTGGATGCATCTGACGGAAAAGATCATGAAGTAATGTGAAACTTTACAGTTAGCTGCAAACAATAGTACATGTATACGAATGTTACGTAACACATGTAATGTAAAATTAAAAATATGCCGAGGAATGACGGTGTTTGGTTAAAGCCATATATGGCGTAACTGATCAAAAAAAATATATTTTTGAAAAATACAAAATTAAGTAAAGAAATATAGTCGATAAATTTAAATTAAAGCTTTTCATACAATTCTGAACGCGGAGAACACCTCGTTTTATCTGATAATACGATTTTATCTTCTATGTAATGTGTTATTTAAATCTTTTGTATTTTGTATTTTCTTCCGAGTCGTAGAAAATTCCGAGAATCCAAATTAAATTGTGATATCTTTATAACGCAATTGACTTAGATTTTGTAATTTACGGAAAAGTTCTATCTTTATATCAAGTAATGATACAAATAATAAGTTCTCATAATTTTAGTCTAATAATTTTCATTGTACATACGCCATATATGGCTTTAATTCAAAAACACACTAAATTTATGAAACGTAAACAATTTACATGTAGATTGAAATTACCAATTATTTTTGAATTTGTTGAGAGTATGCAATCAAATACTGGTACCTGTTTGTATTCTTATATTTTCTCAATTGATGACAAAACAAGTTGTTAAGACACTAAGAAAAATATGTATGTTTATATTGAAAATATATGATTTTAGTTAGTGAGTCCTCTATGATTTTCCCCTCACTTATTTCATTATTACATGTTTCATATGTGTTTTTCTTTTCCTTTTCATATTTTGATTATGTATATCATATACTTGTACCTCTGACCTGAATTTATATGTTGTAAGTATATTCTTCATTGTCCTCAATGACCTGAAATGGTTTGAGTTAATAAAATGATCTCAAACTTGAACGGCTCCAGGTGCCTTAAACAAAATATCAAATGTATATTTTGATTAAAAATATGTTACTGTTTGATTTAATTTCCTATAATTACCATGAAATACATGTAGATTCCCCGAGGACAGAACCCTATAGAAAACATAGCTACTACATGTATAATGCCCAAAATAAAAAAAAAACATATGATGAACTTTTATTTTTTTTTACTTTCTATGGAATTCTTGGTAGTTGATAATGTAGGTTGTCCCCCCTCCCCCACACTGAAATTGCTTCCTCTGGGCCTGTTATTTGTTTATTCAAGCTAAGTTGTTGTTTCTTTCTTACATTCAAATATTTTAAAATAATTTTTTCCTCTTTCATAGTGCAATAATGCTCCACAACAACTCCCTAGGTGAAGAAAAAATGCTCCATATTGACATACCTGTCACTTTTTACCCAATAATACAAAAGAGTTCCAACGAGGGGAGATAACAATTTAACTCCAGCAAATTGGTAACAAGGGGCTAAAATAAGCAAAAGAAAGTTATATGAAGTATTCAAATCAGTTATTCCTCTTCTAAAAAATATATTAGATTAAGAATCTTCTTTTTTTCATTTAAATATCATAGAAATAATCCAAAAATATAGTAAAAGTCTGTTATTTAAAATATGTGAAATTGTAGCAAAATATGGTATTTCAAAGTTAATTTACATCATGTAGATATTATTTCCCAAGCTCAATATTTTAATACAGAGTAGACCTTAGATCATTCTTAAAGTAACAATTAATTTAATTTATTTTCTGCCTTGGTCTTGAGAGAAATGAGCATCTAAAAATGGCTAAAAAATCATACTCATTTATTTAGGATCTATAAATAGATGTGCCAAAAATAAAATATTTATTTGAATTAAGTTTTTCCTCATTATTTGTGTTAATTAGACCATGACTTTGAAAATAAAACAAAATTTGAAAGTAAACTGATGACAAATGGTAACTTTTTTGACTTGATCAATTTGTATACATTTTCCATTAAATTTTGTGCGATGTTCGACAAATATGCAAATGAGCTGTTACTAAAAATAGATGCAGGGTTCGACATTTTTTTGTAGATATTCTGACTTCTACCTTTATGTAGAAAATTTTAAGCCACTTAAAATTCCCAAGTTGCAACCTTCCATTTGGACGATTTTTTAAATTTTGCATGGTTTTCTCGCGGACTGGCTCTTAAGATGACAAGGCCCTAGTCAGCAGGAGTGGGTATCGCTGTCTAGTATCATATAAAAATTTGTTGAAAATTGTGATTAAAATCTGTCTTCAAAGACAATGTTCGTCTCTGATATACATGACGATGGTTGTATTTTCTGTATGTACCGAAATGTGAAAAAAATAATATTCAGAAAGGCGACAAAAGATTACAGTGGGGAAAAAGTGTAGCAAGGCTTAGAAAGTTTAAATATCATTGTAAACAGCACGTGGGTTTTGAATAGTTTCTTTTTGTGTGTTGAACAAAGACCAATGAAGACACACCCATTTAACTGTCAAGTGAACCAATCAGACACCGTTGAATTTTTCAGAAGTAGAAGAATTCTTCACCATGAAGAATCAATTCTTCGCGAGTAATGGAAGCATTTGATTGGCTGAATAAGTAGGTTATGTTCTAAATTTATATACTGCCTGTGACCTCTAGTACACCCGGCCTCGCAACTGAACAATGGATTGAAAGTGACAGTATTGTCTTGAGTTTGTGGAAATATGACACATGTTCAAATTCTGAAATGCTTTGATAGCATGGACATTAAGAACATCAATAATTAAATAATTACGATAAGTATGGATAATTGATTAATTAAAAGGTCCTTGGACATTGACACTTTGAAGTTTCTGTCTTTTAATTGCACGACATGACTGTGTCACTGACTTAACAGAGGAATATTAATAAAACTGAGAAAAATGTGTAGATCGTCAAAGGATATCAAAATATTATTTAATTCAGGACAGATGATACAAACTAACTTTTGTCAAAAAATTTGAAAATAGCAACTTGAGTCATGTTTTAATGAGTAAAATGAATAAGTTTAACCGCGTAGTTTTTAATTTTTTTATTCAGATTCTCACAAAAATGGGATTTGATGTGAAAAATATTTGTATAGATTAATGAGGATGGTTTCAGAGAGGTAGAATTTTGAACATCATAGAAGGTTTACAATTTCTTTATATTCTATAAATTTATTTTTTACATCATTTTCAATGAAATAAGACCAAAAAATATATACCAATCCAGGCATCCATTTTTGTTTGTATCAATTGTCTTTAAGTTTAAAATGAGGAGTAAAAAGGCCAATCATGCATGGTGATAAATCCCTATGAATACATCTTTAAATGGATTATAATTAAATATTTTCCCTATTTCAGCTTTTTTTCTTTGGGCATCTAAAGTAAGACTACTAAAATATAGCGTGGATTTTTTTTTCCTATTCGTGCATGTTAACACTTCCTCTTAGTAACCTTTTGACTACCTTTTCCCCTTTTCTTTATAATTTTTTTCTTCTATTAGCCGACGTCAGATGTCAATTAAAATAACTAAGAATATTGCAAGTTTTTTTTTTTAGTAATTATAGATAAGATAAATTTTATACATGTAATACTCCGGTAATAAATAAAACATTTGTAGAACTCTCCCTATATAAAATTTTCTCCGGGTCGTTTAAAGATAAAATGATAAGAAAACAATATACAAGATAGTAATTAATTAAAGCATCAAAAAAAAAAGAAGAAGAAGCAAGAAAAGATGCAGATGTGTAGTCTGTATCGAACACAAATGACATGGCTTTGGAAAAATGGGCAAGTGGGCACGTCTATAGGGTCTATGACAGATGACCGAAAGACAACTCACCGAACGACAACTCGCCGACACTTTTTTCACCGACACTATAAAACTCGCCGATACGACAAGTCACCGAAAGAAGGGTCACCGACAGACACATCATCCACCGAATATATAGAACATCGAAATTTAACAAATATTTAGAGAAAATCATGTATGTGAATAAATGTTCTTATTCATATCAAATCTTTCTTTCATTTAATCAAAATTTCACTCAATATTGCCGACCTATGACCTTGCTCGGATTCACGAGAAGCAATCCGTATGCGCTAGACCAACAATGATGGATATACAAAAAAAGACAAAGAAAAATATGGGTTTTTTTTATACATCTCTGATTATGTTTATTATATCTGAATACTTTACACAACATCTAACAATTATTATATGAATTTCTACTCACCGACACTTTTGTCGGTGAATTGTCCATTCGGCGAATAGACTGCGAGGAAGTTTGTGAGTACAATATTCTCCAACTGATATTTTACGACCAAAATGAAAATATAAAGAAAGGGGTACTAATATTTCAAATTATATACATGTACGTTTGGGATTAAGACATAAAAAAAGAAAGAAAAAATCTTAGGACGCTAAGCCCCTCCCCCCGGTTCCGACGCCTATGTTAGATAAGTATTCAATTAATACTCAGCAAAGAAATCTATGTTTTTATCAAAAATGGAAAGGTTAGATAAATGTTCCGATCAAAAAGGCAATCATTTCACAGATCAATATCCAATATACTTGTAGTATTATGTTTTATTGTAGTTATAATCAGTTTAATTTTTTTAAAATTCTATTCACACATGCAGATAATCCCTTTTAATCAATTTTATTGTTTTTCTTTCTAAAGAATACCGTGGCCCATTTCTGTGACCTCTGTAACATTTATTATTTAACACAATTATTTAAAACATATTACTTACGTTTTACCTATATACGGTACACTACTTGCGGAAAATTAAATCGAAAATTGATGTACTTTTGTTATACCCAGCACCCACTCTGACGTTATAGTTAATGAGCTTGCAATATTGCACCCAACTGAATTGCGTTTTGAATGTTTCTTATTAATAAACAGAGAAAGTGGAACAAAATTCAATAAAAATTGGCCGAACCTGATAAAAAAATGAGTCCCAGGAAATTAGTTTTCTGGAAAAATTGACACAAGGAAGAATCCCTTCAAATACTCCAGCATACAGATTGACAGTTAATTTTTTTTTCAGCACAAATCACGTAATAGTAAGTAAGTAAGTAAGTAATTTATTTATTTATAGTGACATGTGTACAATTAAATTCTTTTGTTTACAGACTGTATAAAATAACAATCAACACCCGGCCCATCGGGCCTATATGCCACTTTAAACACAAAATTGAAATACAATATATAATAAGGAGCACAACGTTAAGAGAATAACAAAAAAGTGCATGAAAAATAAACAATTTCATAATTGTGATAAATATATATATATACATTTTGTATGGTAAGATTGGTAGTATCTTATAAGTATTATTGGTAGATGCAATTGAAATACACTATTATTTTCTTTGCATAAATGAAAAATACAAGTACTTTGCAACTTGTCTAGGATAATTTGAAATAAGTACACATAGTAAATCCATATCTGACCACCCCATTTGATTAATGCCAGTGTTTTCAAAAAGTTTTGATCGATATTCAGAGTATAAAGGACAATGCAGTAAAAAATGAATTTCGTCTTCTACATTATTTCTAGAGCAAAGTGTGCAAATTCGATCCTCAACAGATTCACCATGATATCTACCGGTTTCTATTCGTAAAGGTAAAATGCCACATCTAAATTGTGCTAAAATTGAACGTAAATATTTAGGCATATCAAGTGCAACATAATTTTCCCTACCAAACATTGTTTTAAAATTAACATAAGTCCGCAGTGTGGGAATGCTTAAAATCTCATTGTTCCATAGGTTTGAGTAATAATTGTGAATTTTTGATTGTACCAAATTTATATGTACCATAAGCTTTGACTCGAAACAGTAATCAAGCTCTAGTTGGTGTAATATATCTTTCAAATCACTGCACCAGTTATTGTTATTTAAAAGGAAAGAAATTAATACTTAATAAAAGATAAATAAGTAAATTTTGTTTCTTTGTAATACTAGACTAATTATCGATGCAAATATTTCTTGATATAATCAGAAAAAAGATTTCAATTTCCCAATCACACTAAAACAATTATCTGAATTAAAAAGAAAACATATTATAAATAATTATATTTAATTGTACATGTACGTCTTGTGTTGTTACAACAATTATAGAGGGTCACGGGTGGCTTGGAACATCAAACGAAATCCTCTTTTGATGTCACTGTTAGAGCTATTACAATAAAATCAGTAAATAATTAATAAGTAATTATATATATCAAACAATATAATCGGCTTCTTTGCATGGCACGATTGAATTCAGAATGTCACTCAACATGTCCATCTTTGTCACAAATCTCAATCTAGGATATTTACTCACTAAAAATTAGATAAGTATAAATTCGGGTGTAAACTCCTCAATGTCAGTATAACGCTCAAATTCGATTAGGATTCATCTACTATCTGTTCGTTTACATGATGTGCCGTTTGACAAGGTGCATACTTCTGGGGTATATTCTTACTTTAAAATTAGTGCATCCATTACCGATACAGCCTGCCAAACAGAACGAAACAGTGACAGAAAAGGTAGATGTCATAAATGTTTCATCACAGACTCTTAATGAGAAATTAAGGCGATTTTCCCAATGTACTTTAACACCAACATCCCCGAAGTTAAGTGCGGATATTAAGGAAAAACTGGATTCGGGAGCAAGATTGATACACCTGTATCTGACGGTGATCGGCCATACGGGTGTCTTCCCTGGTGAACTGCAGTCTGTCATCTATAAACCCCTCCGCTGGACCCGTAGCACTGGAAAAGTAGGACGCGGACTAATGATGCTGAACAATGCTTACAATGTTTTGTCCATGAACACCCTGAACTATGAAGTGGAAAATATGTATAATATCACCTTGACCCAGAATCCAACGAAATGCTTGTCGTCGATGGATATCCATGATGCTGAGGAATATTTGCGCCGTTTTCTGCTCAATGACGCTAGAGGTATAATCTTCAATGAAACCGAAAAATTCGTTGGGAATACCAATCAAGAAATTTGTAATTTCCACATTGACTCTAAAGGCGAATACTACTTTGGCTACTTTCATTACGAGTGTTGTCACGTGAACGAAGAACTGGAATTAGTTTGTGGACATCTTAAACCTAATATATGGATTATTGCCATCATTACTTGTGTGTTTACATTAAACATGGTGATTATTTTCTTCAGTCCATACTTCGTGCCGACATCATTCTACCAATCGCAAAGAGAACCAATGGTTTATGAACACGAACTTAAAACTCCAAAATCTATATTGGTGAAAAAGACAACAAATTCTAAATCTGGATCCGATAATGTGATACATTTTGAAAATATTTCGAACCAATACATGCCAAAATTTAATAAATTACTTGATTCAAAATGCATGGATATGGACACAGTGTATTCTTTAACAGTATCCAAACTGAGATTTTACGTCCCTGCAGATAAACTTTTATCTACATCGAGCGCACCTGTTGGACTGCTCAGAGCATGTTATGACAGACTTTTCCTATGTAACGTAAGCAAAGAAGAACAGATCTATTCCTGCTGCAAATCGAGAATGAAACCTTTCCAGAAATACAGCTGGCAGTCCTGCTTGCGTCGTCTGATGCACACCTTTCTTCTTCTTTTGGCAATCGTTCCTTGGGTCATTCGAATTGTTCTGTACTATACTTACGAGGAAAGAGAATTATCCGACATGAAAGAGGCCGCCAGCATAAGGAGAATAGACGTGTACTACGCCCAAGCCAGCTTTGCTCTTCGATATCTGACACCAGTCCATGTTGTATTCATCGTTTGTTACTTGATAATCGTTCTGGACTCGTTCTTTCTAGGACTTCTTTTCAAGGAATACATTTACAAATTTAAAAGGGTTGTAACTCAAAGTTTGAATGACATGGACGCTTATAAACGATACTCGACTTTTGAATGGATGCTAACAATATTGACTTTTCCCCTCGAGAAGATTGGATTATTTGCGATACCACTCATGCCATTTTATTGGATAATCATGATCGTTAGTTTATTGCCTATGTTATTGTACTATTTTGTGCCGACCATCAACATTTTTATCAGACTAATCCTTTACTGGTCTGCCCATCTTTGTCCATCGTTTCCTTTTATAGAGAAAATTTTCAGAAAGAGCTTGGGAGACTCGGATGAAAATCCCATTGGACTTCCCTGGAGAAAACGTTTATTTGAATTTTTTGTCGTCAGCATGTGCCTGCTTACTCTCTCCTCATTCCTTTTCCTTGCTGCTGAGTGCATTACCTTCGCAGTAGAAGTCATCATTTACACGGCAGTTGGTGTTATATTGAACGCTGAAGTTACCTTAAAGTATGTTTCACTCTTTCTTATGCTTACATTGTATACACGTGACACTTTTGGAGAGGTGACTCGAGTTTACAAGAAATTCAACGAATCACTTATCAACGCAGTGAGAAAAATTGAAGACAAGCAAGT
Source organism: Saccostrea cuccullata (assembly GCF_032062105.1). Classification (NCBI taxonomy): domain Eukaryota; kingdom Metazoa; phylum Mollusca; class Bivalvia; order Ostreida; family Ostreidae; genus Saccostrea; species Saccostrea cuccullata. The sequence continues at coordinate 43,516 of NW_026930890.1, forward strand.
TGAAGACCTAGGAATATGTGACAAGAATGTGGCTCTTACAGCTCAAGATATGGGAGACATAAATGAAACCACCCCTGACATTAACATAAGGGATAACGAACTAAGATGGAAGATCTATAATGTGTTCATATTCATCGACAAGAAAAGAAATGCTTTCCGAATCTCTAAAAATTTCTTTTTCAACGCTATTCACATGGATGTAGACGGATGTCCAGGCTACCTGTTTCCAAACTTCATGAAAGCCATTCGACGACTTCTTTTAATTGTGCTCTTTTTGATGTTTGTTTTCCTAGTCGTCAGTGCGTTTGGAGACCAGTATGAAGTTTCCGGAGTTAGTCAGATGTTGGCTACGCTGGTTGGAGGATTTCTGCCATGGATAATAAGCAATTTCCTCTTCCAAAATAGCACCAATTCGAATTGCATCGACCCAGAATGTGTCACTTTTTCCACATTTAAACGTTTCCTTTACGAAGAAGTGAGTAACTTTGAACAGTCATGGCCAGTAATGGATTTTGATTGTGAACCAGAAAATCTCACTAAATGTGAAAAGAAGACAAGTCGAGATTGTGATATTGTAATTGTGTACAAAACCCCAAAGCATTCCAAAACTGAAGAGCCGTCAGAAACAGATCCCATGAAACCATCTCCAGAAGATAATGCAGTGTAGTAAAGTGTCGCCTATTTACCTTTTGGGGAAAAACATTGTCCATTGTAAACACTTACGTACTATATACTTTATTATGTTGATCATCAATTCAGCACAGTTTCTGCTTTAGTTAAGGTGTTTGACTTTCAAAGTAAAAAAAAACTATGTAAGGAATGTCATTGATCACAATCAAAGTTAAATAAAATAATTCAAATCTCAGAAAGGTATTATCTCTTTTGATCGTTTG